>NC_133620.1:6826972-6851972 GCF_048593235.1 Sminthopsis crassicaudata | reverse complement strand
GCCTCTTGTACTGTCCCTCCCATTGTTCCCATACTATATAATGTATTCCAAAGATTTATCCACCTGATTTTTAAAGCATATATTGAGCACCTTCAGTTTGCAAGTTACTTTTTTTGGAGGCAATGGAATAAAGTTGCTTGCTCAGAGTCACACAGCTGGTAGCAAGGTAGGAAAAGGTTAACTGATTTGCCCAGTCTTACACATAGTAAAGGTCAGAGGTGGGATTTGAACCCAAGACCTCTGTCTCCAGATACAACACTATTCCATGGCTCAGGTTTCTTGTTCAGACATAGCATTTCTAAGTCCCCATTTCCTCAAGAACTCCCCAATATGAGACCCAAGTTTAACGTTCTCCTTAATTCAATGTATGTTACCATTAATCTGCTCCTCTATTATGGGATGGAATATTCCTGTCACACAAGGAACTTGTAGCATTTTCCATTTCTTCCAATAGAGTACACAGCTGAAGGTCATACATTGCCTTGCCATGTTTATTTTATTTCATCTGTAGAAGGGGGCTTGGTAATGTGGGTAGCACCCACTTCCCAGAATTGCCAGGAGGATCGGCTGACCAAATGTGTGGGGAAGGCTGTGAGTTAATGACCTCAGCTATTGTGATTAATTCTCACTTTCCTATTCATCTCAGGATGTTAGGGCCTCTTCTGGGAGCCCAGAGCAGCCTGCCACTTTATAGACCCCAGAGACCAAAGTGGCAATTTAAACCTTGATTAAAAATGAGAAGATGAGAATTTCGTCACGAAGCTACTGTCTCTGTAATTATTTAATTTAACTCAGTCTTGTGAGATAAGATAAAATTGGAGATATTTAGGTTCACTTTGTTATGTTCAGCAGGCGAGAACTTCAGAGGGAAACTCAATTGGGTTCTGTTTCCCTTTCAGTCCCTTTGGATCAGAATTTCCTGACAATGGCACTGCTGCCACTAGAGATGCATGGGACACGGAGAGGCTTGGTCTCATACATAGCCTCTCTCTGGAGGCAGCGAGTCTCCAAGAATATCAGTAGCCGATTACAAGATGCCAATTGGTGGAGGGAGACACCTCCGTGAGAATTCCTTCCATCAGTGGAACCTCTTCTAGTCCCATTCCATCCCATAACTTAGGGTTCTTCTGTGAAAAATAAAAAGAATGTAATGATTGGTTCAACTTTAGATAGAGCAGTAACTAGAGCTAGGAGTCTTCCTGGATATATGCGGCTATTAAAAAAAAAACAAAAGCAAGCAAACATTCAGACATCAATGGGGAATGGGGTACGTAGACATGTAGATGGCAGGTTAGACTCCATTACAAGTTCAGAAGACTTGGTTTGATTCTTCTAGCTGTGTAGCTAAGTATCCGTGGGGCCCTGAGTGTATTATATAACTTTCTGAACTTCATTTTCCTCATCTTCAAAATAAAGGTGCTTCATGGAGCTCTGAGACTCAGATGAGATAATGTATGCTTTTTAACACTGCTTTGCAAACTCTGAGGTCTTGTGTTAATATATGTATTTTATGACATCAGTTTCCAAAGTTCCAGCATAAATTTTAGTTTGAATCTTAAAACGAGGCTTGTTTCTAGCATTAGTTTAATTCACATCAGCCATCTCCTCAAGGAGGATCTGTCCAGGGTATCTTCCTGAAGGTCTGATCCATTTCTTTCATCTTCAAACTCTACCTTTGCCTCTTTGATCTGCTCCAGGTGCAGTACTGAATGTTAACCTTGTTGATCTAAACTTCTATGGAGAATGTTATTTTCCTCTTAAATTTATTTTTATTAAGTATAAAAATTATTTTAAGGTATTATATCTTCCTTTGAATTCTCAAATACTGCTTTACTTATTTTGACTGCAGAAAATGAGAAGACTGATCAATTATTTTGCCAAAAACCCTGTTGTTAAGAAACACATGATAACCAAAGATGGATTTTCCATAAGCATCAAAATCAATGATTTATTTTATTAACTTTCTTGCTAAAAGCATATTTGAATACTGATGAGAAATAAAATGAGTCTTTGATCCTCCTTTTGCTCTTTCAGCAAATATGAGGTGTACAATTTGATAAAAATTGTGTTGAAAAAACATAACGTCGTAAACTGTGAGTTAAAAGGGACAATGAAGACTACCTGGTTTTATGTGTCCCTGAATGAGATTCTTTTCTTCGGTGTTCTTGAGATATGGTCTGTCCAAACTGAGCTTAGAAATCTCCAAAGGAGGAGAGCACATCCCAGCTCCAAGTCAGCTTGTCTCACTTGATGATTGAACTGCTAAGGAGTACTTCCTTGCCATAAGTTTTCATATACATCTTTTTTAAGTAATAGCTTTTTTTTATTTTCAAAATATATGCCAAGATAGTTTTCAACATTCACCCTTGCAAAACTTTATGTTCCGCTGGAACTCTGTCTTCCCAGAAATCAGCCGGAGTCAGGATCACCAAACGTCTTTATTCTTGGCCTTTCACGGTCAAGGTCAGGGGGTTAGATCTAGCAATCTCCACACACACCTTCTTCCCTCAAATGCCATGAGAGAATCCCCAATTTCCTCTTCCACCTCCTACTCCCCCCACACACGTCACTTCCCCTTCTTTGTCCCACCAATCAAGTCAGCACAGAACAGCTGGGGAGGGTCAACCTTCAAACAAGTTAATAGAGAACCATCCAATTGGCAATTAGTCTCACGTGCTTCATTATCCAAGGGCAAATGCTCAGTTCTAGCCCTTTACAATGTTCCAAATTCTTCTCCCTCCCTTCTCCCTCCCCCTCTTCCCTAGACATCAATTGAACCAGTATAGATAGGTTAAACATGTATAATTCTTCTATATACATTTATTTCCACAATTTTCATGCTGCACAAGGAAAATAAGATCAAAAAGAAAACAAAAATGAGAAAGAAAGCAAGAAGCAATCAAACAACAACAAAAAGGTGAAAATAGATCCACATTCAGTCCATTTATTACTCTTTTTGGATGCAGATGGCTCTCTTCATCACAAGTCCATTGAAATTGGCCTGAATAATTTCATTGTTGAAAAGAGCCACATCCATCAGAATTGATCATTGTATAATCTTCTCGTTACGGTATACAATATTCTCTTGGTTCTGCTCACTTCATTCAGCTTCAGTTCATAGAAATCTCTCCAGGTCTTTCTGAATTCTGATTGTTTCTTACAGAACAATAATATTTCATAACATTCATGGACCATAACTTATTCAGCCATTCCCCAACTGATGGGCATCCACTCAGTTTCCAGTTCCTTGCCACTACAAAAAGGGCTGCCACAAACATTTTTGCACATGTGGATCCTTTTTCCTTTTTTGTGATTTCTTTGGCCTGGTATCATCTACCTCCTTACAACTTCCATCATTCCTAGTTCTGTGCTCGGGGGCCAAGCCAAAAAGGAGAATTCTTTCTACAAATATTTGAAGAAATCCAACATTTTCAAGTCTTTTTTCTTCAGGCTTACCACTCCCTAGTTCCAACAACTGACCTTCGTATAACATACCCTTAAGCTCTTTCATCATAACTGTTCTTCTCTTGACTATGGTTTATCAATGAGCTTCCAAAAATGGAGTACCAAGAGTAAGACAGAATGTAATGTAACCTCCCCAGTCCTAGACAACATGCCTTCTTTAGTGCAGTCCCAAATAACAACATCCTTTCTTGGTGATTATGTCCTCCAGTGCCTTCTTTCTGCTTTGATCTTAACTTGATCTATCTAACTTGGTTTACCTAATTATTTACATGATGTTTCTTCCATTAGATTGGGAAATCTGTGAGAACAGGTTTTTTCTCCTTTCTCTGTATATCCCATGTTTAGCATAGTTCCTGACACTTTGCAGGAACTTAATCAACTTGAATCTATGGAAATATGTTGACTTTATCATCACTGTTATTCCCAACTTTCAATTGGTAAGGTGGTATTATATGAACACAGGATTTTTTTCTACTTGATTTTGTTCGTGTTAGTTTACCCAAAGTATCATTTCCATTCAATCCATAGCCTCATAAATTTTGATCTGAATGTGGGACCTTAGAGGTCATTAAGTCCAACAAATGAGAAAATTGAAGCAAAGAAAGGTAATGGTCACATGGTTAGTCAATGTCTAAATTGGAATTTGAATCCAGTTCCTCCCGACTCTTGGACAGGATCCCAGACACTAAACCTCTCAGATTCCCCAAAATTAAAACATCAAAGTCATGCAGTTGTAGGCTGTCTATACAGATGAATTCACTGCTGCCAAAACCAAACTGTTTGCAACATTTTTATTCTGAATGGTAGTGAAGTCCAGTATGTTCACTGAGTACCACGGTGGCTAGGGTGCAAGATAGTAATCATGAAGAATCCAGCCTTTAACCTATGCTTGTTGGGTGATTAGGAACAAGTCACTCAAACTTTCTGATTTTAAATTTCTCAGCTGTAAAATGTGAATTATAGAAGTTGTGATGAGCTCACAGCTTTTATTTCAAGTGACCTATAGAAACCTCTTTGCAAACTTTAAAATGCATTGTAAATGTCACCTAGTAATGTCACTATTAATAGATGCCTATGCAATTTTCAGATAAAGAAATTAAAACCATTTTAGTCATATAAAAAGTTCTAAATCACTATTGATCAGAGAAATGCAAACAACTCTGAGGTATTTCTACACACCTCTCTGGCTAAGATGACAAGAAAAGATAATGCTGAACGTGGGAAAACTAGAACACTGATACATTGTTGGTGGAATTGCGAATGGATCCAACCATTCTGGAGAGCAGTTTGGAACTATGCTCAAAAAGTTATCAAACTGTGCAATCCCTTTGACCCAGCAGTGTCTCTACTGGGCTTCTATCCCAAAGAGATCTTAATGGAAGGAAAGGGACCCACATGTGCAAAAATGTGTCAGTCCTTTTTTGTAATGGCAAGAAACTGGAAACTGAGTGGATGTGATCAGATGGAGAATGGCTGAATAAATTATGGTTTATGAATGTTATGGAATATTATGAAGTGTTCTGTAAGAAACAATCAGCAGGAGGATTTCAGAAAGGCCTGGAAAGACTTCCATGAACTGATGCTGAGTGAAATGAGCAGGACCAGGAGGTCATTATACATGGCACCAACAAAATTATAGGAAGATCAATTCTGAAGGACGTGGCTCTCTTCAACAATGAGATGATTGAGGTCAGTTCCAATGATCTTGTGATGAAAAGAGCCATCTACAGCCAGAGAGAGGATTGGGGAACTAAGTGTGGACCACAACATAACATTCTCACTCTTTTTGTTGTTATTTGCTTGCATTATGTTTTCTTTCTCATTCTTTTCCTTTTGGATCTGATTTTTCTTATGCAGCAAGATATTTGTGGAAATACAAATAGAAGATTTGCACATGTTTAACATATTGGATTACTTGCCATCTAGGGGAAGGAATGGGGGAAGGAAGGGAAAAAATTAGAACACAAGGTTTTGTAAGATTCACTCTTAAATTGAAAATTTCCCATGTATATATTTTGAAAATAAAAGCTTTAATTTAAAAAATTAGATGCCTATGGTGGAATGTGTTGTTTCATTGAGGAAGGCACAGAAACACTTTCAACCAAGGGAGACAAAGAGCTGGCTTACAGCTGACCCTTCTAAAGAGCTTCCTTGAGTACTGAAGAATTGTAAGCTACTTACCAGGATGTCACAGTTAGACAGGGTTCTGGCATCCCATTCTTTCTGACTCAAAAGCTGCCCTCTATTTACTTTATCACACTTTCTTTTGTTACTGCAACAGTTACTACTACTACTACTACTACTACTACTACTACTACTACTACTACCACCACTATTCCTACTACTACTACTACTACTACTACTACTACTACTACTACTACTACTACCACTATTCCTACTACTACTACTACTACCACTATTCCTACTATTACTACTACTACTACTACCGCTATTCCTACTACTACTACTACTACCGCTATTCCTACTACTACTACTACTACTACTACTACCGCTATTCCTACTACTATTACTATTACTACTACTACTACTACTATTACTACATTTATTTTTCTATCAAGCAAATTATGTGGTCTGGCTATAGAATCATTGCATTAAAATCATTGGAAAATCAGTTCAAATTTATCTCCATACAAAATGTCCAATTGTAATGACACATTTCTTTGTTCTACTGGTAATAACATTTTATTTTGGCATCCTTAATATAGTTCATATTCCATAAGCTAAGGAGCTCACCTTTAGAGTACTTTCTAGATACCTAAAGTTTCCCTTTTCAAATGCTAACTTGAAAAAAAGTATAGCCATTTTTGAGAGGAACCTTTCTAATGTATTTTGTACTCCCTTGGCTTTTTAAATTGGAAACTAGATAAAATATAAGCTTTTCTTGATGGCTTAAGGGGATCATTATGGAGGTCTGTCATTTTAGTATGACAGCGCAGGAAGAGAGCACTGTATATTTTGAGAACACTCTGAGAAGTAGGATTCCCCCTTCTCCATCTCAGTCCTTCCCCCATTGCTCAGCACTTAACATTGAAAAGATGTTTAATCAATATTTTTGAGTGAAGGAATGAGGAACCCTGGAAGACAAACATTCCCTGTTTTTAAGATTGCTCAGAGCTGCTCCCTAGTTTTATTCTTGCAATAAAACTCAGGTTTCAGAATGGCCCTTCAATGGTATTTGTGCCTCCAGTGTCTCCCTGGTGACCTTAGTCATTTCTTAACTTCTCTGGGTCCCAGTATTCCCATCTGTTAAAGGCTCGAACAAGATGTCCCGAGGTCTCTTGCAGCTCTGTATTTATGATTCTATGATCTCTTGCTAATCCATCGTACCTCTTGCCTCCAGAGTCATCCCCCTAAAGTACCTCTTCAAAGGAATAGAGAATTTAGAGGTGGAAGAAAACTTGGAAATCATCTAAAATAAATTTTTCACTGCACAAAAGAGGAAATTAAGGCACAAAGGGTATAAAACAGAAGTTCTTAACCAATTTTTTTTATCTCAGATCTCCTGGGTAGCCTCCTAAAAGCCAGAGACCCCTCTCTGACCAGTGTTTTGGGGATAACATTCATAGACAAAGGAAATGCTAAATTTCTGTAAGAGGATAGTCCAAGTTCAAGGACTCCTTAAAATCTGTCCTGAGGCACCTAGTAGGGAGGAGTATAGATTCAGGACCCCTACAGAAAACATTTGTTCCTAGTCCTACAGGCCAGAGGAAGCTGAACTGAGATTCAAGCCAAGCTTTTAACTACAAATCCTGAGTCCTTTTTGTTAAGCTTCAGTGCCTCCACCTTCATCCATTATTCATTCCTTTATTCAGAAATTCTCAGCTCCTTATTGGATATAGAATACTGATTGATAACTCTCTTCTCTCCCTGCCTCCCTTTCTTCCTTCCTTTCTTCTTTTTCCCTTCCCTCCTTCCTTCTTTCCTCCTTTTCCCCTCCTTCCTTGCCTCCTTCCTCCCCTTCTTCTTCTTTTATTTTTTCCTTTTTTCTCTTCTCCTCCCTCCCTCCCTTCATTCCTTCCTTCTTTCCTTCCTTTCTTTCTTCCTATCCTCCATCCTTCCTTCTCTTTTCTTCCTTCCTTCCTCCTTTTCCCCTCCTTCCTTGCCTTCTTCCTTTTTTTCTTTCTTCCCTTCCTTCCTTTTTTCCTTTCTTTTCTTCCTTCTTTTTTCTCCTCCCTCCCTCCCTTTCTTCCCTCCTTTCTTCCTTCCCTCCTTTCCTCCTTCTCTCCTTCCTTCCTTCTCTCATTTCCTTCCTGCCTGCCTGCCTGCCTCTCTCCCTTCCTTCCTTCCCTCCTTCCTTCCTCTGTTCTTCTTCTTCCTTCACCTCCTCCTTCTATGACTCCTCCACAACATGCTTGGACAGTTCACTTCTTGGACCCAAGGTTAATACTATGCCTTTTTTTAACTTTTAAAATAACTTACTGAATGAATCAGGAGACAATCTCATTATTATTCTGTTCTTGTCAGCTAATTAGAGTTTGAACTCTCTTTTGAGACCTTTCATAGTGACGACTCCCCCAGTCTTTTCATTATCTTCCATGGCTCCTCTTTTTGAAGTCCCTAATCAGATGACATGACCGTTCATTGTCCCTTGAGTCCAGCCCATTCTGTTCTTTTCCCATCTTTCCTCCTCTTTTCTGTGTATCTGAATTCAAACATCTCCCCAGTTATCCATGGAGATTTCTCTGGCCTTCCCTACCCATAGTGATTTTTCCTCTTTAAAATTATTGTAGTGCTTACTGTTCAAATAATTAATTTTCCATTACTGGATTTTTGTCTTTTTTGCATCCCAGCACTTAGAGCAACTGGCATGTAGTAAATATTTAATAATAAATGCTTATTGACTGACTGACTGATTATCATAAGTCAATACATCAGGCTCTAGGACTTGGATCTTGCATTATGGAAAACCTCTTCACTGTTGCCTATGGCAACCTGCCTCACATGGTGCTAAACATAAGGGAATATGTATGTGTGTATACATATGAGTTTGTGTGTATGTTATAAGACAATCCCTATTTTCAAGAAGCTTTCATTGCAATGAGAGACTACACTACACAAAAGGAAGCTGGAAAGTGGAGGGTAGTCCCTGCAGAGAGTACCCGGTATGACATGCATGCTGTCATGGGGTTGAAACCAAATAGACTAGTTTGTGGAAGATGAAATTTCTGAGCCCTTTATGGAGGAAAAGCTTTGGGAGTTTATTGCTTCTATAGTAAGTAGAACTTGAGCATAGTCTTGAAAGAAGGGGGAAATTTCATGACATAGAAATAAGGAAAGAAGAAAGAAAAAATGGAATATGGCCTCTGTCCAAAAACCCCTGATGTATTTGGAGATTTCTAAAAGGAAGGATGATCCAAGGGTAGATTATATGGGAGGGAGTATAAAAGGAATCATTTTTACGAAAATTAAGGGAAGGGGATTAATTGATTGATTGATTTGTTTTGAGACTGGGGTTAAGTGACTTGCCCAGGGTCACACAGCTAGGAAGGGTTAAGTGTCTGAGACCAGATTTGAACTCCTCCTGAATTCAAGGCTAGTGCTCTGTCCACTGTACCACCTAGCTGCCCCCAAGGGAGGGGGATTTAAACTCAAACATTTACTAAGCCATTTAGGACATTGGGGAGAAAAATCCAAAGCATGAAACAAGCTTTGCTCAAAGAGCTAATGGTCTATTAGGAGAGACAACAGAAAATACACAAAAATATACAAATATGAAAAGAAATATTAATAGGACAAATATGAAAGAATACAAGGTGATAGAATACCATTAGAACTTGGTGGGATGAAGAAAAGCATCATGTGGAATATTAAAATGTTAAGGGAACTTAGGAATTCTGGGAGAAAGAAGGAAACAGGATTACATGGTATTCCAATATGTCCAGGGCAAAGAAGGGGGCAGTAGACCGTGTGTCTGCTGTAGGGCACAGAGTTTGACTGGACTCCAAAGTACGGGAATCCAGAATGAGTCTGATAGGATTTGACATTGTGTCAATCTGTTATGTTGCTATTGTATAGTCATTTTTGAGTTGTGTCTGATTCTTTGAACTCCATGCAGGGTTTTCTTGGCAAAGATACTGGAGCGGTTCATCATTCCCTTCTTCGATTCATTTTATAAATTTTACAACTTAGGCAAACAGGATTGTGTGACTTAACCAGGGTCAAACAGCTTGTAAGTGGCTGAGGCCAGATAGAAGTGGACCATAAGTCCTCCTGACTCCAGGCCTGGCACGTTATTCACTCTTTGTCATTTCACTGTCATAGAATGGGCTGCTTTATGAGATATTGAAAGGACATTGTTACAAGGAGATGCCTTGAGGTGCATGAGAGAGGAGGTGTTCTGTTACTCACCCAGATCTTGAAGCTGATGAACCCTGAAGTCCCTTCCAACTTTTGGGTTCCGTGACCCTATTTGTGCCTCGTTGCACTTTTTAGGCAGAGATTGTTATTGGACTTCAGCCCATCAAAACCAAACATGGCAGAGGGTTAGAGCACCGGCTGTGCTCATTATCAATTCAATTCAACATGTTCTATTGATGGCTGACTTTATACAGGATGCTATGCTTGATGCTGGGTATCTAAAATCCCTGCCATCTAGAAGCATGGATTTTTCTGCAGCCATGTAAGACAACTACATCAATAAAGAAGCGCAAGATCATGGGAGGAGGAAGAAAGCAGCAATAATGGGAGGGACGTAGCATCTGAGTTAAGCCTTTTAGGAATCATTTGTCCAAAATCAGAGGGGAGAGGGAGTACGTTTTAGATAATGGAATAGTCTGTGCAAAAGCATGGGGGGAAATAAGGGGTAGAACGGTGAAGTTTAGTTGGCCAGATGGACTGGAGCATAGAACAGATACACCAATTGGTATAACCATAATTGCCTAAATGTAATTCAAAAAGACTGTATTTTCCAACGGAGGAGGCTAGCTCATGCTCGGCTCATGGAAGGTATGGCCCACACTGAGTCTGACTGTAGGCTCAAGACTCTCGTTAACATTTCTCTCACTTACGTGTACAAATTGAATGTCAGTGGCACGCTGAGTATGCATAAAACAGAGGGCAGCATGAGGCTCCCACCTGGTGAGCTGGCAATCTAATAAGGTAGATGGGATAGAGAACAGCAAACCACAAGAAAGGGACTTTTGTGACGTGGAATGATTCCTTAGAGCAACATTACAATGTTCTTGTTACTAAGAAAATGTATTATACAAAATGTATAGATGGAAACAATTGGAGACAGAAGACGAAGGAAGTTGTGCAGATTTATAATGTAGATCATGTGGGAGGTGCTGCTCGGAGATCAAAGAATTATGACAGCCTTCCGCCAGCTCCTTCCTGTTTTGTGTTTGACTCTAGGCAATTAAAGGGATGAGAGAAGAGGAACAGAGAGAGAGAAAGGGTCATAGAAAGAAGGACAGCAGAAAGAGGAAGCAGAAAAAATGAGAGAGAGAAAGAGAACAGTAGGTGCTAAATAAATGCTGGTGGACTGATTGATAAGTAGATAAAAAGCATACTGTAATTCAACAGGATTATATGGTAGCCAAATAAAACAATTGATAAATGGCATTCCATTCCATTCTATCATATTCCACTCACCTTAATTTAATTAGTGCTTATTATGAATTTATTAAAACTCTATGTGACCATTGTCTTTTGCCGTATGTCACTCTAATCAGGTTTCAAATTTTGTAGACCACTTCATCTACTTAGTGGCTGAGAGGATTTCATTTGTAATACTAGCTTTAAGATCACCCAGAAAATGAGACTTTGATACATACATCAAAAGTTCTGTCATGACCCCAAAAGAAAATGTCAGATAGAGATAGACCAGGTTAGGATCAGGTGACCAGGGTGAATCCATGTACGTGAAAAATTAGCATCCAGAAACTGTTGCATACATTGTGAATAATAACAGAGTGCCATATCTTGTCAAAATTAAAGTTTTCATTCAAAATTTACAAAGCTAAATAAGAGTAAAATAAATGTAAATAATTAAACCTCAAATGATTTTTGCAAACTATGACATTTATCCTTCTTTTTTAAAGTATTTTTTTGTTTTTAGAATATATATTTTTAAAATTTTGAATCCCAGATACTTTCCCTCTCTGTCATTCCTTCCTTACCCACTGAGAAGGCAAGCAATACATCAATTATACATATGAAAGCATGAAAAACATATTTCCATATCAGTCATATCACAAAAAAAATGAGAAAATTTTACATCAATTTATCTGGAAGTGGATAGCATTTTTTTTACCATGAGTCCTTTGGAATTGTCTCAAATCACTCTCTTGATTAGAATGACCAAGTTTTTCATAGTTGATTATCATTACAACATTGCTATCACTGTGCACAACAATCTCCTGATTCTTCTCCCTTCGCTTTGCAGCAATTCACATATATTTTCCCTGTTTCTTTGGAAATTAATCCCCATCATTTCTTATAAGCTGTGCTCCATCCCACTCATATGCCACAAGTTGTTCAAACATTTCCCAAAGGATAGACATCTTCTCAATTTCTAATTATTTGCCACCACAAAAAGAACTGCTATAAATGTTTTGTCCATATAAGTCCTTCTCCTTTTCTTTTGATCTCTTTGGTTTACAGACCTGGTAGTGGTATTTATAGGTAAAAAAAAAAGATATGCACAGTTTAATAGCCCTTTGGGCATAGAGCCAAATTGCTCTCCAGAAAGGTTAGAACAGTTCGCTACTCTATCAACAATTCATTAAAAATATCTCTTTTCCCACATCTCCTCTAACATTTATCATTTCTGATAGGTGTGAGTTGGTATCTCAAAGTTCTTTTAATTTGCCTTTCTCTATTCAATAGAGATTTAGAACATTTTTGGTGACTACATGATTTGATTTCTTTTTCTGAGAACTTTCTGTTCCCATCCTTTGACCTTTTATCACTTGGGAAATGGTTCTTATTCTTATAAATTTCACTCGGTTCTCTCTATATTTGAGAAATGAAGCTTTTAACAGTATTTGTTGTAAAACATTTTGATATTAATTCATTGTCTCTTGTACCTTTTACAAGATGTAGTTTCCCTGATTATCTGTTTCAAGTAGAGCTAATTTGGCTTTGGCTTTGGCTGAGATTTTGATCACTACCTCTGCCCTCTTCACTTTGACTGAAGTATAAAAGTCTCTCCTCTACCCCTGTCTTTTAACTCATTATGGATCTTCCTGCCTCAAACTTGTATCTTATACACTATCTATTTTTGGATTCTACTTTTCAATCCATTCAACTATTTGCTTCTCTTCTATAAGATCGCTCATTCCACTTACATTCACAATTAGAATGACTAACTGCATTTCTCATCCTGTTTCCTTCATTTATCCTTCTTTCTCTCTTTTTTCTATCCTGTCCTTCCTTAAAAATCTGTCAATTTTCTGACCACTGACTGCCCCAATTGATACTCTCCCTTGTCATCTCTTTCCTATATCTCTTAATCCATTTCCTCTCATCTCTATTGTGTAAAATAGAGTTTTATATCCAACTTTTTGAACCAATTCCAAAGAGAATGAGGTTCAGTTATTGCCAATTACCACCAGCCACTTCCCCCTCCATTATAAAAATTTTTTCTTTATTTACCTCCTTTATATCTGAAAATTTGTCCCATTCTCCCTGCTTCCAAGATGTGGTCCCCACTTCCAGCCTGTGCTTTGGTCTTTATTCAGGAAGAATCCTTGTTCCTCTGCAGCTTCAAGTGACAGAGCTTCTTTTTGGTCCTAGGTCTGGTCCCTTGTTCTCCTAAAACCAAACTGCTAACACTACTCGTGGCCCTAGAATAGTGACCAGGGCCCTGGCTCCCATGTGTCCTAGTACATGCACTCCTCTCTATCCTGGAACTGAGACTCAGACTGCTTATGGGCAAGAGAACTGCCAATCAGCCCCAGCTGTCCCCAGGCCAAGCACAGGTGCCCTGCCATCTTTTTCTGAGTAGTTGTCCAACCCCCTTACCATCTCTGGACTGAAGCTTCTCATGTTGTCACAGCCATTTCCAAGGCCAGCTCTTCGTGCTCCTGTCATCGTCCAGGGCTGCACTCACTGTAGTGACACAGACTTCTCTTGTGAACCTGTTAAGGTGTCTTTGGCTGGAAAAAAAAGTTTTTCTCTGACTTTTGATTGCTCTGTTGCTCCCAAATTTTACTTGAGGCATTCTGTTAAAGTTTCTTGGAAGAGAATGTTGAAAGCGTTCAGCTGGATCCCAGGCTTGGCTCCCCAAATCTAAACTTCTGAAGTTATTAAAGCTTAAACCGCACTAAAACTTTTGGAAAACTCTTCCCCACTAAAATGTAAGCTCTTTGAGATAGGACAATCTTCCTTTTTGCAGTTGCATTCTCAAATCTTACCAAGCTGTTGAATTCATGCTAAATACTTAATAAATGCTCACAAAATCATCCTTTCTGTTCTTCCCTTATTCAAAGAAGAAGGAAGTACAAGGACTGGTGGAAGCAGAATGCACACTTGCAAATTGACCTCTATTTTTAGTTTCCCTAGATTTTATTGATGACCCCATTTACAAGCTAAATACGTTCACCCACAAATAGACATTTGCATAGGGAAAGTACTCCAGAGAAACAGTAAGCAATGAAAATATGAATGGATTTAGGTCACTGAAGAAGAATCACTCATTTCATTCAAGCCAAAGAAATCTAGGACATTCAAATAGAGCATGTATATAATTCCTTGATTTTTCACATTAACACACAAGGCTGTGTCTACACAATTTTGAAGCAATTTTCAATCCCGTTACAAGTGATGGAGAGGTGTGGCTAGACCAAGCCATCTGAAAGGTATCTGATATATTACACATTATGATATATCAGCCAAAAGTGTTCATGAATGAATTTAAATGCAGTGATTAAGTACTTCTTGTATGCCAAGTATCCAAGAAACAAAGGGAAAATCAAGTCGTTCCTGTTTTCAAAAAGATCACTTTCTAATTGGGAAAGATGATACATACAGGAAAGTTCAACTCTAAGATGGATAGAAAGGCCTAATGGATCTTTAGCTATATTACCACAGAAATGGCAAGCTTTAGATATCAGGAATGAAATTCCTGGAGACAGAATTCTTGCTATGCAATATCAATTTTTTTTAGCAAGGCAAGGGATATGACCAACAAATCAAAGCCACTGATCTTTTTTGGTGAACAAAGTCATAGGATCTTTTTTGTTTGTTTACAGCTTTAAGATCTACAAAATATTTTTAATAATAGCCTTTTATTTTTAAAATAAATGAAAAGATCGTTTTCAATATTCACCCTTGCAAAACTTTATATTCCAAGTTTTTCCCCTCCCTTTCCCCCAACTCTTTCTCTAGAGAGCAAACAATCCAATATATGGTACACATGTGCAATTCTTGTGTGTGTGTGTGTATGTATGTATATATATATATATATATATATATATATATATATATATATATATATATATATATACATTTCCACAATTATCTTGCTGCACAAGAAAATCAGATCAAAAAAGAAGAAAAATGAGAAAGAAAACAAAATGCAAGCAAAGGACATAAGAAAGATAAAAATCCTATGTTGTAATCCACATTCAGTCTCTACGATTGTAGGGACTCCCTTTGGGTACAGATGGCTCTATCACAAGTTTATTGGAATTGGCCTGAATCACCTCTTGGGAAAAATGCCACGTCCATCAGAATTAATCACTACATAATCTTGTTTTTGTGCACAATGTTCTCTTGCTTCTACTCACTTTCCTTAGCATCAGTTTATGCAAGTCTTTCCAGGCTTTTCTGAGATTAGTCTGCTCATTATTTGTTATAGAACAATAATATAACATCCATATACCAAAGTTTATTCAACCATTCCCCAACTGATGGGCATCCAGACTCAGTTTCCAATCATAGGACCCTTTATATACATCACTGGGACCTCTCCTGACAAGTGAAAGGCATTGGTGGATACTTAATGAGGAGATGGGCTCAGCATTCTCAATTCTTTCCTATAATTCATGGGAGGAGACAGTCAGCTGAGGAAAGTGTCCTAGTCAAGAGATTCAGTTGCCTATTTCAATCTGGGTAAGGAAAACCACCCAAATCTCTCAGGATCTCCCTAGCTTAGTGCCTCCTTTTTTGGACCAAGTCATCCCTAGTTTGATGAGAAAGCTGAGATGTAAGGGTTGCTTCTTGTTAGTGTGGTGGAGTTCAGCCTGCCTTCTGTGCTCATGGGCCAAGTTCAGACCTTGGAAGACGCTGAAATATAATCATATTCCTTAGCTAGAATGGCAAAAGTCTCTCTAAAAGTTATACTGAAAGGTGGTGGGGGGAGTAGGAAAGGAATAATGCATTTTAATATTAATAACCAAATGATACATCATTAAAATTTATTTTCCTCACAGAAGTCGTTAGGTGCATCAGCAAGTTAGATGAATGGGGGTTGAGATGGGATGAAAACACAGAGTATCTGGTTAACACTTGGCATTTGTAGACTGAAATTGCAAAAGAGAAAATTTAAGCTCCACAAAAGAAGGGGGGGGAAAAGGCAAACTTCCCAGAGGTTAAGACAATGAACCAATACAATTCCAAAGGACCTGTGTTGAAAAATTATATTTACCTCCAGAGAGAAAATTAATGTAGTGAATGCAGATTGAATCACTTTATTTTTCTTTTTGTATATATTTTCTTCTGCAACATGGCTAATACTGAAATATGTTTTGCATGACTTCACATATATATAATCGATATCAAATTGCTTTCCTTTTTAAGAGGTAAGAGGGAGAAAGCAGTTGAAACTCTTTTTAAAAACAAAAATGAGAGCTCTTCGCTCGAATTGGCTTCTCCTTCCTGAAGATCATCCAACAAAGGCAGGATTTCAACTTTTCCAGTATCCTGTAGAAGAGATGAGCATTTTAGTTATGAACTCCAAGATCCCATTAAACTCTGAAATTCTATAATTTACTACTATACAGAATCAAAAGGAATTGACTGATTTTCCCCATTGGGGCCGATTTTCGTGATAATATGGTATATGGGGGTGATAGGGGATGAAAGAGAGTATCAAATTTGAAGTCAGCCGACAAGTTCAAATTCAAATTTTCTCTTGATCTATTGGTGTGATTTGGAGCAAGGTCATTTTTTGACTCTGGATCCGAAAATTTTTTACTTCTAAAATGAAAGGACAAAACTTTGTTTCCATCCCTAAACATTTAGTTGTTTTTTTAAGGTGCTATATCTATACAGCCTAAAAGAACTTCCATTTATAGATCACCAAATATATCCTAAAGCACAATTATTTTTCCTTAAAATAGACTTTTTTTTGGGGGGTGGGGGGAGGCAATTGGCACTAGTGACTTGTCTTGGGTCTCACAGCCAAGTGTCCAAAGTCAAATTTGAATTCAGGTCCTCCTGACTTCTGGGCTGGTACTACATCCACTATGTCTTTTAGCTGCCCCAAGGTAGACCTTTGCAACAAGATAATCCGGCACTAAGAGTGAAGGATAATCTCCATTGCCAATTTGGTAAGAATCAACACGGTTATGTTCATTTGAAGTTTGCAAAGCACTTTGCATAAGTAGCCCCTTGTCCACTAAAAGGCCAATGGGAAGATTAGCTTTCCCCTGCTTGAAGGAAGGGCTGAAGGGTTATGAGGAGAAGCCTTGAGGGCCTGGGGAAGCCTAGGAACCTTTGTGGTGGGAAGAAGGGACAGAGGCAAACCAACATCAAGGAAGGGCCTTGATGATCTCAACTGAATATGAATGTCACACTGACTCCCCCATCAATACTGACTCCCCTGATCAATACTGACTCCCCTGATCAATACT
Source organism: Sminthopsis crassicaudata (assembly GCF_048593235.1). NCBI lineage: Eukaryota > Metazoa > Chordata > Mammalia > Dasyuromorphia > Dasyuridae > Sminthopsis > Sminthopsis crassicaudata. The sequence goes on along the minus strand of NC_133620.1, from coordinate 6,834,687 downwards.
GACTCCCCCCACATCAATACTGACTCCTCTGATCAATACTGACTCCCCCATCAACACTGACTCCCCCGATCAACACTGACTCCCCCCACATCAATACTGACTCCCCCATCAACACTGACTCCCCTGATCAATACTGACTCCCCCGATCAATACTGACTCCCCTGATCAACACTGACTCCCCCTGATCAATACTGACTCCCCTGATCAATACTGACTCCCCCTGATCAATACTGACTCCCCTGATCAACACTGACTCCCCCATCAACACTGACTCCCCCTGATCAATACTGACTCCCCCATCAACACTGACTCCCCCATCAACACTGACTCCCCCAATCAATACTGACTCCCCTGATCAATACTGACTCCCCTGATCAACACTGACTCCCCCATCAACACTGACTCCCCCGATCAATACTGACTCCCCTGATCAATACTGACTCCCCTGATCAACACTGACTCCCCCATCAACACTGACTCCCCCCATCAACACTGACTCCCCCGATCAATACTGACTCCCCTGATCAACACTGACTCCCCCGATTAACACTGACTCCCCTGATCAATACTGACTCCCCCAATTAACACTGACTCCCCCGATCAATACTGACTCCCCCAATTAACACTGACTCCCCCGATCAATACTGACTCCCCCAATTAACACTGACTCCCCCATCAACACTGACTCCCCCATCAACACTGACTCCCCTGATCAACACTGACTCCCCCATCAACACTGACTCCCCCATCAACACTGACTCCCCCATCAACACTGACTCCCCTGATCAATACTGACTCCCCTGATCAATACTGACTCCCCCCACATCAATACTGACTCCTCTGATCAATACTGACTCCCCCATCAACACTGACTCCCCCGATCAACACTGACTCCCCCCACATCAATACTGACTCCCCCATCAACACTGACTCCCCTGATCAATACTGACTCCCCCGATCAATACTGACTCCCCTGATCAACACTGACTCCCCCTGATCAATACTGACTCCCCTGATCAATACTGACTCCCCCTGATCAATACTGACTCCCCTGATCAACACTGACTCCCCCATCAACACTGACTCCCCCTGATCAATACTGACTCCCCCATCAACACTGACTCCCCCATCAACACTGACTCCCCCAATCAATACTGACTCCCCTGATCAATACTGACTCCCCTGATCAACACTGACTCCCCCATCAACACTGACTCCCCCGATCAATACTGACTCCCCTGATCAATACTGACTCCCCTGATCAACACTGACTCCCCCATCAACACTGACTCCCCCCATCAACACTGACTCCCCCGATCAATACTGACTCCCCTGATCAACACTGACTCCCCCGATTAACACTGACTCCCCTGATCAATACTGACTCCCCCAATTAACACTGACTCCCCCGATCAATACTGACTCCCCCAATTAACACTGACTCCCCCGATCAATACTGACTCCCCCAATTAACACTGACTCCCCCATCAACACTGACTCCCCCATCAACACTGACTCCCCTGATCAACACTGACTCCCCCATCAACACTGACTCCCCCCATCAACACTGACTCCCCCCATCAACACTGACTCCCCCGATCAATACTGACTCCCCTGATCAACACTGACTCCCCCGATTAACACTGACTCCCCTGATCAATACTGACTCCCCCAATTAACACTGACTCCCCCGATCAATACTGACTCCCCCAATTAACACTGACTCCCCCGATCAACACTGTCCAGACTGCCAGCTCATCTGGACTTCACCCTCACCTAGAACTGACCAGGTCTTTTAGGGGGTTGAGATGTCTAAGCTCTCTGGAAATATTTTCAGTCCCTACTGACGAGGCTCTCAAGTGCAGGTGGTCCTTGCACCCCAGCTCCATTGAACCCCTAACACTTGGATTAACTTTAACGAAGATGTACTTATATCAAAGATAAAGCAAACAGCTTGTCGGTGTAATCCCAGTTCCAAACCTTTATTCATCCCAAGAACTTTGACCCTTCAGAGATTTCCTGCCAGGCTGAACCCCTCCTCTTGGAATTCTGCCTCAAGCTCTCAGGTCCAGGGGCTACCACTGCCTGCACCTGAACCAGAGAGGGATACACAACACAGAACAAAACAAACATCCCAGGCTCCCTTCTCGAGACGAGGTTAGTCAAAGAGAGGGAGAGAAGAGGGAGGAAATTCTTCCTCTCTAGCTGGTTCACTCCATGGCATCCAGGAGGTGGGTGAGCCGAGATCTTCACCATTTAAGCATAGCAGGAAAGAATGGGAGCCGGAAAAAGAGAGATTGGCTCAGTCTGGCCAGTTTTAGAGACAGCCTTTCTGGTTACACAGCCAATCAAAGAAGTTGTATCCTCCCACTTGGTGGGGACCCCCAGTGCCTCCATGTTAGGGGATCTGGGTATGCTCCAAAAGTCCCATTCCACACTCAGAACCTGGGCTGCCTCTCTGACCCAATTCGGGTATTATCCACCTTCACAGAATGTGCTGCTTCTCCGAATGGGCCTTTTGGCAGACTATGGGACAGGGTGAAATTTCCCCTTCTCGGCTCTCTCTTCTGCCCCGTCAGGGCCTGGCCAGCTAGAACTCTAGAGCCAGAGCTGCCAAAACCTACCACTGAGGTGAACTAAGAATGTCTTTGTTTATAATTTAAATACAATTAAATTTCATGAAACAAAAACTAGGTAGATGGTGTAGTGGATAGAGCACCGGCCTTGAAGTCAGAAGGACCTGGATTCAAATATGGCCTTAGACACTTAATATTTGCTAGCGGTGTGACCCCGGGCAAGTCACTTCATTCCAACTGCCTTGCAAAAAAAATTAAAAAAAGAAAAATGCAAAAACCTTTCTTAGCTCTTGAATGTCTCTGCTCGGTTTAAATCCCCTTTATTTGCTTTCTGTGTTATTAAAAGGGGTTTTAGCTGAAGATAAATATAAGATGATTTTTATTGCATTCTGAACTGCTGTTTAACACTACATACAGGTGAGGAAATGTCAAAAGTGAACCTCAGGCCAATTGTCTTTGATTCAACTGAGAACCTATATTAAGTTCCCTCGGTGACTGTGCAAAGAGTGAGTTCACATACATTATCCCTTTTGACTCACCAGTATTAGGGATGCTACTCCCCTCAGCTTACAGATGAAGAGGAATTAGATGGCTTCCCTGCGCTCCCAGGCAGTTAGGTACCTGAGGTTTTCTGACTTCACGTGCTCTGGTCATTATGGACATGAGTGTCTTTATTGAAATGTGAAAGAGAAGAGGGAGAGATGGAAACAAGGAGAGAGGGGGAGGAAAAAAGAAGAGAGGAAGGGAAGGAAAGAGAGGGGAAGGGAAGAAAGAAGATAAGAAGAATGAGGGAAAGGAGAGAAAAGTAGACCAATACATAAAGGAGCATACAATGCCATGATTGCAAGGTCCAAGAGTCCTTAAAGACATGAGGAAGCAAGTGAGAGAGTCTGGGGTCCTAGAGGGGAAAGGAAGGAGAACAAAACAGAGATGAAAAGAGGAAAGAGAGGGATGCAAGAAGGAAGGAGGCAGAGAAAAGGGAGGGATTGCAAGGTCCAAGAGCCCTTAAGAACATGAGGAAGCAGATGAGGGAATGATACTCTGGGGTCCTGGAAGGGAAAAGAAGAACAGAACCAAGATGAAAAGAGGAGAGAGGGGATGAGAGAAGGAAGGAGCAGAAGGGGATGCAAGGCCCAAGAGCCCTTAAAGACAGGATGGATGGAAAGGTCTGTTGGACCTTTGGTTCTATCAGCAGGTAAATGGCAAGGTCCATGAGTCCTTAAAGATATGAGGAAGCAGGTGAGGGAATGATGCTCTGGGGTCCTAGAGGGGAAAGGAAGGAGAACAAAACAGAGATGAAAAGAGGAGAAAGGAGGCAGAGAAAAGGGATGGGATGCAAGGTCCAAGAGCCCTTAAAGACATGAGGGAGCAGATGAGGTTCTGATACTCTGGGGTCCTGGAAGGGAAAAGAAGAACAGAACTGAGATAAAAAGAGGAGAGAGAAGATGAGAGAAGGAAGGAGAAGAAGGGGATGCAAGGTCCAAGAGCCCTTAAAGACAGGATGGATGGAAAGGTCTATTGGACCTTTGGTTCTATCAGCAGGTGAATGGCAAGGTCCATGAGTCCTTAAAGATATGAGGAAGCAGGTGAGGGAATGATGCTCTGGGGTCCTGGAAGGGAAAAGAAGAACAGAAGCGAGATGAAAAGAGGAGAGAGGGGATGAGAGAAGGAAGGAGCAGAAGGGGATGCAAGGTCCAAGAGCCCTTAAAGACAGGATGGATGGAAAGGTCTGTTGGACCTTTGGTTCTATCAGCAGGTGAATGGCAAGGTCCATGAGTCCTTAAAGATATGTGGAAGCAGGTGAGGGAATGATGCTCTGGGGTCCTGGAGGGGAAAAGAAGAACAGAAGCGAGATGACAAGAGGAGAGAGGGCTAAGAAAAGGAAAGAGGCAGCAGAGAGAGAGGGGAACAGGGAAAGATGGAGAGAGGAGAGCTAGCTGTGTCACTGGTTGGGGCCTTTGCCTTCATGTTGGAGGAGAGAAAGCTGTGTTTGCTCTGCTTTCTGGTCGTGACAGGGCAGGTTGGACCAAGATCCTGGTCCAACCTGGGGTACCTGCGATGCCCCAGCCAGAAAGCTGATGGCACAAACCGCTCGGTTTGCTGTCAGACAAGACGGAGCACACGATGGGAACCACAGCTCGTCCTGATCTCTCTCCAGCCCTCGATCCACACCCTGGATGACAGTAAACATGACAGCTTGTGTGATAGACACAATTTTTTGAGGAGCTGCCGTTATTAATAATACTTTGTGCTAGACAGAATTATAAGAGATTATCCACTGTGGAGTGATCTTTCTTGCCTCGCTGTCCACAGAATTGTTTGTGCGCCTTCCCTATGGGTTTTCCTCACCAGCCCCCCTTTTCACCGGGCACTTAACTAAAAGGGCAACAAAATTAATTAAGAAGAAGAAGAAAGCCACAAGGAAAATTGCTTAAACCCAGTGGCCTTTTAATTCTTGACTTATAAGCTGCCATCTCTTGCTAAGAGCCTCATTGCCCACAGTGTGACAGGGTTAAAAGAATAACTGGATAACAATTAATATATAGACACAGGATTAGCTGGCATTAAGGGCAGGCAGAGTGAGAAACTTTTTAAAGTTCTTTAAATGTAATAGACAATGACGGCATTTGGGAAAATGTATGACTTGAAGTGAAGACTTCTGATCAGGTGTAAAATATGGGCCAGGGAATAGGCTGAGTGGAATACATACTCAACAGCTATAATTAGATTTTGCGTTTGGAGAAAATCGATGGCAATCAGAGGAGGGTGAGCAGTTTTATGATTAGCCATTATCCGAGGCCGTTAACTCATCTGGGGATCGATTATGCTGTGGATCACCTCGGAATAATTTTTCCTCTCTGGCACGGCATCTCATCCATGCTGTCATTAGACAGAGTGCAGGGATGACCTCTTCCACAGATGGCTAATCCATCCTTGGAGCCAATCAGCTTGTGTGAAGGGCTGGGAGGGGAAGAAGATGGAAACAGGTATTGGGCTATTTCATCAAATCCTTGATCTGGGGTGGGAAGAGACCAAACCCCTTATTTTGATGGATGAAGAAATGGAAGCCTAAGGACACCTAGTCAGTAAGTGACAGCAGTGGGGCCGGATTTGCAGGGACCCATGCTCTTCCCACTAAAAGATTCTGGTTCCCTCTTGGACTTTTGCCCCAGTCTGACCCACCAAGTGCCCTTGACGTCCTCAAATCATCTTATATATATTTATTCACATTTTGAGTCCTTTTGATTAAAATGTTTGATCTCTGAAGTCTGGGCTTGACTTTTTTAATTATTGTTTCTTTCTTTCTTAGCAATCCCAGAAACGAATATAGAGTAGTATATATTTTTCATAATTTTTTCCCATTGGAAGAGAAGGGAGGAGAGGAGCTATATCTTTTATTTCATTTGTATACAGAATTATCACTGAGAAAATGACCCCTATGGATGTAGCCTGGCATCTTGTCAGTAAGTTACAATCTTTAAAAAGTTTCTGAGACACAGAAAGGTTCAGAATCTTCTCCTGGGTCACACAGCCAATTTATGACCAAAGTAGGGAATGAACCCAGGGCTTTTTCACCCCATGGATCTTCTTTCTAACACAGGATCCATCTCAGTGACAGATCCTTTAAAATGGCTTCTTGGACCAAGATGGATACCTGCTATCTCACCTCCTCATTGTTTTGATTTAGGGTCACTTGGTATTTTGAAGTTTCTCAACTCTTGATGTCAACTCTTGCATCCTTGGGTAATGAAGGAGTAGATGCTTTAATGAGCTGTTTCCAAGGTGCTAGAGTCTAGTCCACTCTTAGCAAATGCTTGGATCTTCCAAGGTAAAGTGGCCATAGATGGGTCTTTGATCTTGTTAACTCGAGGAGGAAGTAGAAGTCCATTCATGGGCTTTGCATGTGCATGAATCTCTCTGAATCCATAAAAAATGTCAATAACGGTTTTTAACCATTAACAGAAAATGGGCCTGGGTGTGGGGAAAGAGGTACAGCTTATCTGTGAGCTGAAAATAGATCCGTCAATGCAAGGTTTTGCAAAAGTTAATGGTGAAGAATTTTTTTAATTAAATAAGAATAGATCCATTATACAGCTTACATAAAAGAAGAAATAACACCCAATTTCAGTATTTATTATTGTTATTGATGGCGGTAGTGTTAGAAACAGGTAGGTGTCAGAGTAGACACGTAATCAGGGCCTTGAATGCTTGACAATTTTGTGGCCTTGCATAATTATATAAACCCCATCAACCTCAGTTTCCTTATCTGTAAGATGGGGATATAATAATATTACCTCACAGAGGTTGTTGTGAAAGTCAAATGAAACATGTATGATCTCTGGGCAGACTTTCAATGTACCCAGCAATGTTGGTGACAATAATTATTACCCTCTGAAATACTGTTTCCCCACATGCTAATTTTGCATGAAATTAATTAGAGGATTTTAGTACTTATTGTACCACATGCATATATCATATTCTTAATATGACAAAGATTACTTAATACAAAGCAGGGGCATGTATACTAGAGAAAGTGCTAGGTTTGAAGTCAAGGAAACCTATATTCACATCCTACTTCACCCACTGAAGAGCTGTCGGACTTCTGCCAGTTGTTTAAATGGTCCGTGCTCAGGAAACTCCTTAGGATTTGTCTGTTTATCTTCGAAGATATGGGTGGATTTGTACAGGGAGAGAGAATTTTCACACTTAGAGTTCCCCATACTAATTATACATATTACATATATAGATAGATAGATAGATAGATAGATAGATAGATAGATAGATATAGATATAGATATAGATATAGATATATAGTACATATATATATAATGCAATATATTAAATAATATATGTATTATATATGTATGTATATATATTGACTATTATAATTATTATTACTATTTTAAAGATGACCCAATGAAATTGCCATTGTGAACTCTGTTTAATTAATAGATGTTTTTGATCTGGACCTAGAGTTCATCAGGGTTGAGCATTCCTGGTACAATATCTCTACACACACACACACACACACACACACACACACACACACACACACATATACATAAACATATATAATTATAAATTATGTAATATAAGTAATATGTGCAATATATTAAGTCATATATGTATTATATGTGT
>NC_133620.1:6646972-6821972 GCF_048593235.1 Sminthopsis crassicaudata | reverse complement strand
ATTTTCTTGGAGAGAGGGTTAAGTTTGGGGAAGTTATTTTCTCCCTAGTTCTGTACACTAGAAACATACAGAAAAAATTAATCCTGTACACTCAGTTTTCTCTGAGTACTTTTGTGACCTGCTACAATGTCTAGACAGCTAAGCAACTGAGCCACTACCACTGGTAGATCCCCAATGGAAGATAAATGGGAGGACAAAGCAAGGGGCGCTGTGATCCACATTGCTGTGATGAGATCAGACATCTCGGAAGGATCCATGGGCTGTGTTCCAGGTGAATGGGAGCCTCTCAATGATTTTCTGCCTTTTGTTTGTCCAGCAAAAGCCATAGCCCTAGAAAACATTTAATGAATTCACAGTCTTGTAGGGAGGTTCATCCTTATTTCAAAGTTGAGGAAACCAAAGTCCAAGAGCTACAGGGACTTGGCCAAAATGAAAGTCAGTGAGTTTCAGGGTGGGATTGGAAAAGGAAATAAATTATTTCCATATCCCTTATGGGGGTATGATTATAAAACTTAAATAGATTAATAGAGCATGTCTTGAACCTAGAAATTAGCTGATCTACCCCCTCGTCTTTGACAGATTAAGAAACTGAGGCCCATGGATGTTTCGAGATTTGCCCCTGATCCAAAAGGTAGCGAGTGTCAGGGTTGAGATTTGAGTCCTGGTCCTCGGTATATACTATATCCCAGGAGCTAACATTAACATCCTCCTCCCTTTCCTCAGCTCTTACCCTAATTGAAACCAGAGTCTTATAACTAAGAATTTTGGGTACAACATGAGAGTCAACATAGCTGCACCCATTATGACACATGAGGCTTAAAGAAAGACTTCTGGCTGTGGGAAGAACCTATGTCCAAAGGAAGGCATGAAAGCACATCTCAAATGGGGTCGGTCAACAAAAGTTTATCAAGAGCCTACTGTGTTAGGGAGGGGTTCCTGTTCCGTTTAGACAGCCTAGCCTCTGGGTCCCTTTCCAGCCCTGGAGTTCCACGAACCCTTTAAAGGAAGGACAAATTTGCCCAGCAGGGATAACTTAATGATAGCTGTGCACTTAGGGAGGCCTTGTTGGCCACCTAGTCCAACTCCATTTTACAGACAAGAAACCTGAGACCTCATGAAAGGGATATAGGGATACATGGCCTCTTCTGAGTCTGAGACCAGTGCCCCCTTCCATTACACATATAACACTGATAATGCAAAGGAGGGTTCCATGATAGATTGAGCATCAGATTTAGAGCCAGCAGAAGTATTTAACAATCTTGCCTCTGTCCCTGCCTCTGTGATATTGGGCACATCTTTGGGACTCATCTTGATCATCTGTAAAATGGGAGGGTATTGAACCAGATGGTTCCTTTAACTCAGTAACTATGATCCCATGAGGTTGGGGTGAGTGCACAGATTGAATGATCTCTCTAAGTTCTTTCCAGCTGATGTTTCAATCTCAGGGGACTGCAAATCCCCAGTCACATTTGTTTATCAAATTTCTAAGCTCTGAAATGTCTTTGGTCCAGGGAGCACCCAGCACATCAGCAGCACCGAGCAGCCAAAGAATATTGCATAGAAATCACATCAGAAAATCAGTTAAGGGACATCTCTCAATCTACTGAGCTGGGATTAAATTGAGGCTGGGAGCTTTCCGGCTAATTCAATGTTGATTTTCAAGTATTAAGGTTACCTTCCCCTCTTGACATTTCAAAGCCTTTGAACCCTAGTTTTCCTGGGCTTGTGCTTCGGTGTTAGCTCTCATTTGCTAAGTAGCTTGAAATGGACGTCTCGGGCTTTGATGCTGTCAAACGCTGGGCCTCTGGGATTTGGAAGGTTAATTTTTATAAATATTTAAACTCTTCCACTAAGCTTTCTCATTTAAAGTCAATTGCTGCATAAGGGCAGGAGTTAGAGCTGAAATCTGGCCAGACAATTTATTATCTACGGTTCCACCTTCCAGTCGCATTTGGGATTGTTTAATGTTCTTCTGCTCTGAAGGGATGTGCATTGCATAGGACACACATACAAGATGGCGCCTGCCTCTGGGACCCTGTGGATGGATCCATTGAAAAGTGTGGAGGCTTTTGGTTTTGTGGCATCATTCGTGAAGGCAACATAGAATTGTGGCAAATTAGTCCTCAGATGTGGGAATCCTAGGGCTTGAGTTCAAATCCTGTCTTTTCTGCTTGCTTTCTATATGTAGAAGTAAATAACTGGGCTTCTGCACTGAATAGAACAGAGAGAGAAAGAGAGACAGAGAGAGAGAGACAGAGAGAGAGAGACAGAGAGAGAGAGACAGAGAGAGAGAGAGAGAGACAGAGAGAGAGACAGAGAGAGAGATACAGAGAGAGAGAGAGAAAGAGACAGAGAGAGAGAGAGACAGAGAGAGAGAGAGAGAGAGAGAGAGAGAGAGAGAGAGAGAGAGGAGAGAGAGAGAGACAGAGAGAGAGATTATTTTATCCAATGGAGCTTTGAAGTAAATGTAGTAGTACAAAGATAGGCACTGGGTATGGAGTCAAAGAACTCCCAAGGTCACTATCTGTGTGACTTTAGACAAGTAAATTAACTTCTCTGGATCTCAGCTTTGTTATCTAGAAAATGAGAGGTTTGGATGACATTTAAGTCAAATCAAGTCCACAAGCATTTATTAAGCACCTATTATTTGTATCCTCAAGGTAACATTTTACTTCTGCTTGGCCAGCACTGGAGGAGGCATCCGCTAGCAAGGACTCCAGCGTGCCTGAAATTCCAGATGTTCAGGGGACCTTAGAGAGGTTATTTACGTGCACTGAGAGTAGAGTCTGGTAAAATATATATTTCAGGAATAAATGGGTAAGTTGCTTTCAATGAGAAATGCAAAAATCCTAAATTCTTGCTTAAAGCAAGGAACTTTTACAGAAAACTTTTAAATGCTTCTCTTTCTAAGTCCTCCTGGAAAAAGCTCTTTAAAATGAAGCTTTTCCCTCAAGGCCACAAGTAGTCAGCAATGCACCAGGCCAAAGGGGAGAGAGCATCTGGGTTGGGAATCATTGCTCTCTGAAGCTCCTTGTTTTAAAGTCTTTGCAAAGAAGGAAAAATCCCCCCTCAGTCTGTCTTTTGGGAAGGGTTGTGTGTTTTTATTAAATCTCCCATACACGCGCGCGTGCGCGCACACACACACACACACACACACACACACACACTTTTGTTTTTTGTTTTTTTTTTTTGAATGGGGTCAGAAACTGTGACTCAGCCATACAGTATCCCTTCTACCAGAAAAATCAAATATCAGTTTTAAAAGATTCTACAGAAGGAACATTATCCTGGCTTAGCTCAGCCTCCACTTAGTCCAGTCTTTGCTTAGCCCAGACTCCGCTTAGCCCAACCTCCATCAGTTTCCTCTGCTTGAGCACAGCTAATTCACTTCGAATTCTTTTCCATGTTCTCAGATTAATAAAAGGATGTGGGTTTAGTGCTTCAAGGGACCTCAGAGGCTACCCCATCTCCCATCTTACAGAAAAATCAATGGAGGCCAAAGAGAGGATGTGACAAAGTCACACAAGTAGTAAAAGATGTAGGATCTGAACCCAGCTCTTCTACTACAGATTTAGCATCCATTCTGCCAGAATAATGCCTAGGGATTTCATTTTATTTTCATCCATTTCATTTTATTTTTCCTTCTCTGAAAGAGCGTGATCACACAGAATATATCGGATTTTGTCTTTTGGATCTTGCTTGTCTCTCTGCCTCCCAGGGGACCAAGGGTGTGTCTACACCTTTCCTTTAGTCCTGCAATGAAATTGTCCTGATTAATTCCCTGTAGGTCTAGAGAATGACAGGACAAAAATCAATGGCAAAAGTCACAGGGGACAAAGTCTTAGGCTCAGTGTTAGGAGAACTTCCCAGTAATAAGAATTGGCAACAAATGAATCCACTCTGTATTGCTGTCTCAGCCCTAGGTTAGAATCTGAGGTCAAATTCAGCCAGATTGCTTAGGTGGGTGACTGATGAGTGCCTCAGTTTCTTCAACTTTAAGAAGGGATAATAACAGCATCAATTTGTGAGAATTAAATGAGTTATTTGTAAAACACAGTGCTCTCACACAGTCGATGCTACAGAAATGCTCCCTCCCTCCCTTTCCCCATCCTCCCAAGAGGAGCCCTGCCAATCTCTAAAAATGCAGCAAATGGCTTGAAAAAGTTACACAACCATATGTCCAAGTTTCATAATCTGCCACCATCCGCCATAATCTTCAAGACAATCTAACATGGTGCCCCAGGCAAATAACTAAGAAACAGTGCTCTATATTGTTTCCAGCCTGCTGGGAAGTGAATCTGGCATGAAGGGGAAGATGTTTTATTTAAAAATTATGGACCATTAACTATCAATAAAATATAATATCACTTTTGATTCATAAGTGAGATTTTTACTGGGAGAGCAAGAAATAACTATAGACACCTAATTACACTTGGAATATATAACACATAGGAATGACAATGTTCTGCTAAAAGTATACTTAGCCCTGCACTGTTTTGAAATTTTGTGCTCTTGTGAGGTGGGAAAACAAGTGATTCTCTTGTTCTGGGGCTAATTAGTAGCACAGCTCAAATTCAGACTTGGATGCTCATCTCCAAGCCCACCCACCAAGGCTCTCTCAGAGATGAAGAGGCAAGCTCTGTAAAAGATGTTCATGGACGTGTGATGAGAAGTGATTCTGAATTTGTCCCAACAGAGACGGACAGTCTCAAGCTCTTTGTCAAACCTTGGACTTACTTACAAGGCGGTCTAGACTCTGTGAACAAACACCTGAGGCAGCTGGGTATCCCAGGAGTAGAGTGCTGAATCTGGAAAGAAAAAGCCCCGAGTTCAAATTTGGCCTCAGACACTGACTTTGGGCAAATCAATTAGCCCCTGTTTGTCTATGTTTGCTCAACTATGAAATGAGGCAAATGATACCCTTTATTTACTTCCTATGGTTTTTGTAAGGATCAGATAAGGTCATCTGTGAAAAGCTTAGTGCAGGACCTGATGCTATGTATGTGTATATATGTATGTCTATATAAATATATCTCAAATGTATCATTATAGTCATCATTATTATTATCTGGGCTAGATGACATAATTTGTCCAAGGAAAACTTTCTATCTCCTTATTTATCTTGGGTATTAATTTCTCAATAATTATGTCATCTCTATTGCAAAGGTTTTCAATTTCTACTGCTTGATTCTCTTCCACTTCACGATGCTGTTTTGTTGAGTATCTATCACATTCAAGGCACTTTATGGAAGGATGGTCATAAACCACTTATCTGAGCCTCATTTTCTCATCTGTTAAATGGGAATAATAATGCCTGTGATACCTATTTTACAGTGCTATCATTGGGATCCAATGAGACGAGGTGTTTAAAATACCTCAGAAACCTTAAAAATCTATGCAAATAGAAGTTATTACTAGCATGAGAGCATTTAATTAATAAAAAATTGTGTTTATCGTAAAACTGGTGTCATTTTTTACAATATGAATGATAATAGATGATATTGTGTATTTCTTAATAGGAACAGATTGTTTAAATGAAACGAAATCCCTGTTATCCTTTGATACATTGGTTTCTGATCAAGGAGGGGGGAAAAGGAAGAAAGAAGAAAGGAAGGAAAGAACATCTTGATGTTCTTTCATTATCAATTAAATAAAGGACATGAGCATAGGACAGCTTTAGAGAATGCCTTTTTGATTAAAATCATCTTCTAGGGGGAAAAAAGGCAAAACCAAAATAAAACAAAACCTATTATCTCTTCAAGACATCATCTGATACCTTTTTTTCCTTTTCTAAAGTCAAACTCTTAGCTGTCTATTCTCCTTTTCTAGTTTTTCTCTTCCCACACATATCTTAAGTCCTTCCAACCTGACTTCCAACTTCATCACTCAACAGGCTGCTCTATTCAAAATGACTGATGTTCTCTCAAGTGGCAAATTCAACAGTCTTTTCTCCATCCTCAATCTTCTTGCCCTTTCTAGGGATAATGTTGCCTAGTCTTTTCTCCTAAATGTCTTTTTTATTTTATTTCTATTCTCAGCACTTAGCATAGGGCCTGACATATAGCAAGTGCTTAATAAATGCTTGTCAAATTATTCCACAGCTTTAGCAACGCCACTGTCTAGTTCTGCTTTGCTGAATTTCCATCCTTCCCCCATTCCCCATGCATGGATTTATTCCAGAGTTCCATCCCGGTGCCTCTTCTCTTCTTTGTCTCTCTTAGTGGATTCATTAGCAACTAAGGGCACTTGTATTTTTTATCTTCTCTCTATTCACTTGGCTACCACCCTAGTTCCAGCTTTTTTTTCCTAGATAGAGGGGGGAAGCCTTGAAATTCTCTTCCTTCTTGTAGATTTTGCCTAATTCACACTCTGCAAAACTACCAAATGATCATCTTCAAGCCCAAAACTTCCCATTTCATTCCCCTACTCAAGGAGGGTTAATGGCTCCCTATTGCTTCTAGATTAAAAGTATAATCTCAGATTTTCATGTAAAGTCCTTACAGATAGACTATCTTTCTAGAATGGTTTCTGGTCTAATTGCTCTTCTCTAAACTCAGTATTCCATCTCCTAATTGTTTCTTTGCCCATCTAGAACATCCTCTCCTAATTCTACATTTAGAACCTCTAGTTTTTATAGCTCAGATGGCACCTCACAGAAGAAGCCCATCTTATAATTATTCTCCAGTTGCTTGTACCCTTTCCTTAATGACTTATTTTTACACGTTTTCTATTTCATGGTCTATGTGCAGATTGCTTTTCCTCAATAGAATGTAAGCTCCTTGAGGGCAGGCGTGAGCCCAAGCACATATGCTGAAACCTTATTGACAACTATGTGAAGCCAGAAAACCTGATACTTAAAAATCAATTGATATCAACCATATTCTTGTTTAAGCTCTCTGAGGGCAGGGACGATATTCCTTTATATCTTTGGATCTTCAGTTCTTTAGCAGAAAAGGTGTTTAATCAATGCTTGTTGAATTGAATAAAAACTGTTTTGACTCACCCATAACATTGTGTTTCGAGTCCCTACGTATTGTCACTTTGTGCCCTATTGGTATATATAAAGCACTTCACTTTGGAAAGCATCCGAATGGAATACTTCCCCATCCCCTTCCATTTGTGTTCAAAATGCTCATTCCGATGTCGTTACAGCTTGATGACACGTGTACATGTATATGTGCAGTTAATCAAAATTCTTCTTCTTTTTTTTTTTAAAGGAGCCCTCCGCTACCTGACAAAAAAATGCACGTCCAAGTGATCCCATCCTAGAAGTCTGCAGAGACAGGAATAACTAGCAAGTAGATACTCAATTATTTCTCTACCCTTTAGTGTGTAGAATGCTGTCATGTTCTGGCAGTGGGAACCTCTCATCAATCAAACAATCAAAAAACCTTCGTTATAAGCACCTACTCTGTGCCAGGCACTGTGCTATAAGCTCTATCGTTGGCCCGTACTCAGCCCTGGAATTTTGCTTGTTGACCCACACTATTGACCAATATTGATCATATTACTATGACTATTGGTCCACAGTAGCTTTAAATTAATTAGGGAGGAACTGTCCAGGGTGAATTTTAGGAAGTTCATCATTAATGTCATTAATGATTTGTGTCTTTAAACTATGTTGCTATATGATGCCTTTTTTGTTTATTGGTCAGTTCTCTTATTCCTTGTGTCCCATTCAAATATGCATATCTTACTAAAGAGAGTAAATGGATGGCCCTGTATGGCACGATGGCTTTAATTACAATATAAAGATCAGCTCAGGATCCTCCAGTAGAAATGGGTTTATGAAAGTGTTTTCTTTTTGAATCAAATCCAATCTCTTGGAAAGGTTACATTTTTTAAATTCTGAGAAGCTTTGGCTCTGGGGAATTTTTCTTTTCAATGTATCAGGACGTCCTGACATTTTCAAGTCACAAAATAGGAAGCATGATTTCTTAAAAAATCCATTTAAATGAATGAGGTGGGTGGGCAGAAAAAGACTTTTTAAATGGGAAGAGATAAGCAAAGAAATTTGAGTGGTAAAGAGAAACTTTTAAGATCTCATTGTAACTCTCGCTGTAAATTCAGAGAGGATTTGTCCTGAAATATATCTTGTGGATTGTTCTTAAATCAGTAAATATCAGAGGTGGGAGAAGTGTGTTTATCTATCAATAAATAAATATTTATTAAACATTTTCTATGATCCAAGCTCTGTGCTGAGCCCTGGGACACAAAAAGAAACAAAAGGCAGTCCCTGATCTCAAAGAGCTCTTTCTAATAGGCTCAACAATCAAACAAATAGATTTAAATAAGCTGCTTGTGAAATAAATAGGCAATCATCTATTGAGATTCATTTCTTTTCTTTTCTTTTTTTTCCCCTGAGGCTGGGGTTAAGTGACTTGCCCAGGGTCACACAGCTAGGAAGTGTTAAGTGTCTGAGACCAGATTTGAACTCAGGTCCTCCTGAATTCAAGGCTGGTGCTCTCTCCACTGCGCCACCTAACTGCCCCCAAGATTCATTTCTTTATTTGGTAAATAATTCAATCAAGTCCTCTGAGTTGTGACTTAATATTCAATTGTTATTTTGACTAATATTTTTATAAACATAGAAAATTTCGAGAACACTCAGTGTTGCAAAGTCTACATAAGACTGTAGACAGATAAGGAAACCAGGAGATGAGATATGAACTATAATGAAGCATTATGGTAGAGGGGAAAGAATGATTGGGTTAGAAGAATTCTCTGCCTTCTCCCATGCTTCATTGATGAAGATAATGATAATGCAGGCCAGAAAAGAGCTGCATGATAAAGAACAATAGACAATTTCTTTATCTTTTCAAGTTAAATCATTTGAAGTAGTACAGGCATCTATAACTATACAGAAATATCCATTTCTTGGTGTACTTTATCAGAACAAAAGAACATCAGAGTTTAAAAGGTCTTTGCAGGTTATCTATTCCTATGTCTTTATTTTTCAGATGATGAAATGGAGGCACAGAAAAGTAAAATGACTTTCTCAAAGTCACACAGTAAATGGTCTAGCTGGCATTCAAGTACAGGATTTGTGGCTCAAAGTTCAGTTTTCTTTTCCTTCAGTTAAGATTTCTAAAATAACTATAAATCAATCGATTATTACAAAGTTATTAAGCACCTACCTACTTTGTGCTAGGAATTATACAACATTCTGGTGAATATAAAGAAAGCCAAAAGTTTTCCTCTCAAAGAACTCATAGTCTAATGCAAATAATTATGGATAAGTTATAGACAGATTAAATTAGTGATAATCAACTGAGAGAAAATAGTAGCTTTAAAGATCAAGAAAGGCATCCTGAAAAATGAGATTAAAGGCTAGTTTGGAAATATCTACCCCAATGTTACCCTCTAGGTTTATATGAGTGAAGGCAGACTATGGGTAACAAGTGTACTATTTTATTTAATATTTATGTGGTGGAATAACAAAATTGTATAATTTTAGTCAAATTTGAGGTTTTTACTTCCAAATGTGATTCATAGAAACCTTGTGATGATAGTACTTTTGATAGAATAAAATAAACACACAGCTAGATTTTTTCCTCTGCCTAAGGCTAGGTTGTTAAGGACTCTCAGATTTCCCTTTCATAGGAAAGTTACTGTCTGATTGCCTGGCAGCCAGTTCATTCATTCATCCTCCCAATATTTATTTAGCACCTACAATATGCTAGGAAGGGCTGGGAATCTGATGAATATGAAGACAAGTAAAACTGATTTTTGACCTAAAGAAAGTAACATTCATTAAGAACTTATATAATCTACCTAATGACTAATACTGATTATCTTTCCTTTCCTCTCTCCTTCCTTCCTTCTTTTTTCTTTTCTTCTTTCTTTCCTTCCCTCCTTTTTTCATTTCTTCTTCCCTTCCTTTCTTCCTTCTTTTCCTTCCTCCTTCCATTTCTTTCTTCTTTCTCTCCCTCTCTTTCTCCTTTTTCCTCCTTCCCTCTCTCCCTCCTTCCTTCTTTCTTTCTTTGCTTCTCTTTCTCCCTCCCTTCCTTTTTCCATCATTCCCTTCCCTCTCCTTCCTTATCTTCCCTCTTTTTCTTCCTCTTTCTCTTTTCCTCCCTCCTTTCTTTCCTTCTTTCTTCCCTTCCTTTCTTTCTTCCCTCATTTCTTCTTTCCTTCCTTTCTTCCTCCCTTCCTTTCCTCCTTCCTCCCTTCCTTTCTTTCTTCCCTCATTTCTTCTTTCCTTCCTTTCTTCCTCCCTTCCTTCCTCTTTTCTTCCCTCCTTTCTTTCCTTCCTCCCTTCCTTCTTTTCCTCAATCCCTCCCTATTTTCAAAAAGTAGTTGAAGGAGTCCATGACTCAAAACCTCAGAGCTATGGAATCCTAGATGAGGAAACTCACAGCTGTCCCATCATTTATACTCTTAGAGAGGTGCCCAGAAAAATGAGGAGTTACTTCCAGACAGGGCTAGAACTCTAAAACCAGTTCATTACCATCTATTCAACAGTTCCTCTTCTTGCGGGAAAATATAGTAAGAATGCAACTAGGTGCCTGGTTGGAACAGTTGTATCAAGTTCAAGGAGAGACAGAAGCCACTAACCCCTACATGAGAATTCCCGTAGGCCCCCATGAATTGATTCAGAAAGCTACATATTAACATTATCTATGTTCTATTGTATTTTTATTTATTTTGATAAGTACCCACAGTTACATTTGAATCTGATTCAGGCCTCCTGGGAGTTATAGGCTGTGTATCTGACACTTCTGCTATAGGATAGCTAAAACAATTAGTGAGTTAGTAAGTGGGATTTATTTTTCATTTTTAACCCTTTGCTATGGTTTTAAGCTGTTATATCACTTTATACAAAAATACAATAGATTAACTAAGTACTTTTATACAAGAAAAACCTATTGTTGTTAGAATAATATGTTTTAAATATGTTAGAAAATACAGGCAATAAAATACCATGCTTACCATATGGTTTAATGAATATGCTTGGTCTATGATCTCCTTCTCCCCTTAACTCTGGAGCTCTGAGAATGGTGCTGTGGGAAGGAAGCTGGAACAAGGAGTTACAAATCTCAGATTTATCTGCCAGCTCTGTTGCTCACACCTGTTTGACCTTGACAAGTAACTATAACCCTCTGGGTCTCCCTTAGCTGTAAAATGGAGGCTAGACAACAGCTGATCCATCTATGATTTAGAATTTGGGTGGTGGAGGTGGGGATGAGTGGATGGGAGTGTAATCAGTCTTAAACCCTTCAGCATGTGGTTGAGACAGATTAGAGACTGAAGTCAGGGGAGAAAAGCAGTTCTCAGGAAAGAGATAGGACCAAAAAAGGAGAGGGTCTTGGGGAAGACTAGATCTGAGTTTTTATTACTGGTGGTGAAAGTATAATAGTCTGTGAGACCAGAGAGGGATTCAGTAATGGGAAGATGTGATCACGTAGGTCAAGTGAGAGAGCTGGTGATGAAACAGGTGCTGATGGGAGGTGGAAGCATGGATCCTAGAAGGGGAAGGAAAGAAATTCCCAATGTGCCAGTACCTCAGGCAGTAACCAGAGAAGGCCTGAATGATAAACCGTCTGCCTTCCTTGGGTGATAATTTGCTAGGTATAGATTAGACTAGATGACCTTCAAAGTCCTTTACAATTCTGAGATTGTGAGCAAAGTCATAAAAGCATTTTCATGGTATAAGACTTCCCTAAGACTTTTGGGATACCTTGTTTAAGTAAGTTGTAAGGATGTGGTTCCCGCAAAACAAGAGAAAAGAATTGTAAGGATCCTTTAAATGGGCGGGCACAGCCCAGAAGTAATCTCTGTGGATATAGGACTGCCCTGTGGGTGGGATCCTGTCCATATTGAGATAGCTTCATAATGGGTGACGGCTCTCTTGCTGGTTGGCTGTGTGTGTGACCTCACAGGCCCTTTTTAAGCCCACTGCAGACAGCAGTCGCTCTCTTTAACCTGGCTCCCTAACCTGGGGTAGCCAAGCCAAGCTGATGGATAGCCGAGAGGTAAGGGTTTTGGTAGTGAACACGTGGGTCTTCAGACGAGGTGTTCACTAGGGAACCAACAAGTAGGGCATCAAGTCAGGGCATTATGTGAGTAAGTCTAATAAAGGCTTTTAAGATTACATGTGGCTGTCCTTGAGTGCGCTACCGGTTATTAAACCTATAGATTCAAGAAATCGTGGCCAGAAACCTTTGAAGGCCTCAGAGGAGGCGAGCCGGGTAGAGTTGACACTGCAAAGGTCAGTGGTCAAAGGTACTCTGGTGGGCCTACGACAGACTAGTAATTGTTACTGCCAGGAGGGCATGTTACAGTAAGTGACTTATTAGTGAGATAACATGTAAAGTATTTTATGAACCTGAAAACTTTATATAAAAGCTACCCATTGTTACTATTAATCATAGGATCATGGATTTAGTCACCATTAAATCTAATTTTCTGGAAATTGACCTTTGACTCCCTCAGATTCTCAAAGCTAGAAAGTATATAAGGCAAGATTCAAATTCAGGTCTTCCTATATCAAATCCATTGTTCTACCCAGCTGCCTCAGTACTAGCAGTAGAAACATTATTCTGCTGATGAGCAATATTTTAGACACATTAGCACCAGTTTGAGTGAAGTTTGGGGGCCCATGATGGACTTTATCATTGTTCCTTGAATTGCATATCTTCATCTAATGATGTTCCTTAGTTAGATGTATTAGATGACCACTTAATCTGCCTACACGATTTTTGGGCTTAGACTTAAAGGCCAAGTACAAAGGAGCTTTTGCTTATTAATGTCAGATCCCACTTGAGCATTAGACTTAAGAGTTAACAAATAGCTAATAATAGTAGCTAACATTAACATAATACATCCCCCCATGTGCCTGGCATTGTGCTGAGCACTTTACAGTTATTCTTTCATTTGATCCTTACAACAACCTGGGATGGAGGTGCTCCATTTTACAGATGAGGAAACTGGGGTAGAATGTTTCTAGGAATTTGTCCAAAGTCATGTGGCTAAGGCAAAGTAGAGTCTATGAATTAGACTATTCACATGATATTTATGGGGTCAGAAAAAGGGAAAAGAGAATATAAAATTATCACAAACAGCTAAAATTTGAGGGAGAGGTCCAGGTCACAGAATTCCACAATCACAGAATCTATTTCAAAGCTGAAAGGGATTTTGGAAATCAACTAGTTCAAAGTGCATCTAAACCAAAATTTCTCTATTTTAAATTCAAAAAATGGCCATTCAATTTTTGTTTAATAATTTCTAGAGATGGGAAACAAACAAATTTCTCCTAAGAAAACCTACTCTCTTTTTTGGACAGCTCTAATTTGTCAGGAAACTGTCCATGGAACCTGCTTCTCTGTAATTAGTGACTGTACCTAGTTCTGCCATCTAAGGCTAAGTAGAATAATTCAAATCCGTTTTCCGTGTAATGGTTCTTCAAGGTCTTGATGATGATGGCCAACTCCTCCATTAAGTTTTTTCTTCGTAGGAGCAGTGTGGTTCAATGGGAAAATCACTGGTATTGTTTTCAACAGCCCAGAATCAAACTCTCAAATCTGTCAGTCTCTTTCCCTCAACTATAAAATGAAGGGTTTGGACTCATCTCTCCAAGATTCCCTCCAGCTAAAAATCAATGAAACCTCCTCCATGTGAACAGATTAGAATCAAGCAGAAAGTAGAAGGGAGATGAAAATAAAAGGGCAGAAAGGGCAAAGCAGAAAGGACCAATGGCAGGTGATAATGGAAAGTGCATTTCAGCTATGGTCTCCCTCTTTCTGATTTTAAAGGATTCCTTTAGACTTGATTCTGCCCGCTGTCTGAGCTCCAACAATTAGGGAAGCCAATGTATTCAACTTAATATTGCTTTCATTTGGAGACAGGGACATTGCCTCAATTTGCCACCATAATCAAAATCAGAAAGAAAGAAATCAAAAACCACATTCAAGATAGATTGCTAATGAGGCTTAATTACAAAGAACATTGAGTTCATTTGGATTAAAAATCTGTAGCTGTTCTAAGAAGTTTTTTGTATTGGGGGCCAACTGTCATCAAAATTCTCTTTCTGCGTGTTTAACTAAGAAGTGGATAGAAGTTTTAGAAAATCATGTTAAGAGATGGAGAGAATAGAAGCGGTGCAGCACGGTGGAAAGATCTCTGGAAGGGAAAGGAGGGGAGATGGTTTCTCTGGCTCACAGTTTCCTCTGAGAATCAATGATTTTGTCTGAGATTCTCAAACTCAGATCATTCCTCAGAGGCTGTTTCATCTGTGATGATCTGTATGTAATTAATGTGTTTATGTAGATTATTTTTTCTCTTCAAGCCAAGCATCATTGACTGACTGATGTTGCAATGTCCCTTGAATATTGCAAAACTTCTGCTGGCCTTACAGTAAACTGTAGGAAGTTAAGGTTTGGAATAAACAGCAAAATATTACAACTATATTCATTCAGGATTTATGCACTAGTTGGGTTTTCCTTTCTTTGGAAAATCTATCTTCTTCAATAAATTTCTTAGATAAATTCATAGAAGTCAATGTATTCCAGAAACATTAATTAAGCACCTGCCAGGTACAAGGTGCTAGGGATACCAAAAAAGATAGTCTCTTCCTTCACTGAGTAAGCATTCTGCAGTGGAGGAGAAAGCAAAATAGCCTCCAATAAGTACACATAGAAGCCATACTAAATAAATGCCATGTGATTCCTTTTAAAAACTTCAAAATTTATGTTTCACTTTTCAGTTCAAAATTTCCTCCCTCCAATGCCTTACCCATTAGCAATACAGGAACTATGATACTCATTAGATAGATAGATAGATAGATAGATAGATAGATAGATAGATAGATATAGATAGATAAAAAGAAAGATAGAAAGAAAGATAGAAAGGCAGACAGACAGACAGACAAGTAGATAGACAGGTAGATAGGTAGGTAGGTAGGTAGGTAGAAAGATAAATGCATAGGTACATACATACATAATACATATATACATTCATACACAAGTATATAGATAACATAAATAAATACATAGCTACATAATTACATATAGATACATACATACATAGGTATATTGATACATACATACATATGTATGTAGGTATGTAGATAGATATGAAAACACTTTCCCATTTGGGGAGAGAAGCAAGAAAAATGAAAAAAGAGGGGGGGAAATCTGCTTCACTCTGCAGAGTCCATCAGAACTCTCTTTGAAAGTACAGAGGCTTTTTCATCATGACTGTTTTGTTATCGTGGATCATTGTGTTGATCAGAACAGCTAAGCTATCATCACAACCCTTCATCGTTCTCGCTGTTCTGCTCACTTCGCTTCACAACAGTTCATATAAATCTTCCAAAGTTTTTCTGACAGTACAATAGAATTTCATCACAATCCTTTACCCTAAATTATTTCGTTATTCCTCAATTGATGGGCATCATCTGCCAATTCCTTGCTAGCACAAAAAAGAAATGTTATCAATATTTTTGTGAGCTCTTTTCATTTCTCTTTGATCTCTTTGGGGTCAGAGGCCATAGTTCCAAATTTGTTATTTAGAATGATTGGACTAGTTTGCAACTTCACCAACAGTGGTGCAAAGTGATTCCAAAGAGAATATGTTATTAATACAAATCTGGCCTGCCTTCAAGAAGCTTATATTCTTCTAGAAGGATCCATTTTTTTTGAATGAGCATGTTATCAATTTTCTTCAATACCACGATATTTCAAGAGCCTGTGTTCTCATCGGTACAGATGACAGCCCCTTTGTGATAGTCCCTAGCTTAATAAACTGTCTTAGATTGTGACCAACCTGATGATTATTCCCTCTAATGAGAGATAGATGGTCTTTCTCCATATCCTTCCTCAGCACTTGAGAGATTCTCCCAGAACTTGATAATAAAGAGGATAAACTCTGATGATTTAGCCTTCAAGAAATTAATCATTTCCACACAGTGCTCTGAGGAAAGCTTTAGGGGATAAGTTAAGTCTTCCAAATAATTGTGCTTCTAAATTAGTTGTTTGACCATGAATTCTAAAGCAATCTAACAAACAATGATTAAGTATGTATGCCGTCCATTTCACCAGTCCATTGCTAGGGATACGTAATACTCCAATGGATTTGTGCTCTCGTCAATGTGGGTATTTCCTCCAGTATTGCAGTTTGCAACCCACTCATCCCAAAACATCTTGGGAAACTCTTGTTCATGTCTGACCACATCAGCAAAAGAAGCAGAGGATTTTTTCCAGTAATCAGACCACTTAATAAGGAACTTTGCCCATAGATTCCCATGAAACAGAGAAGACCCAGGAGATACACAATCCCTGCCCCCCCCACAATGACCTTACCTTCTACTTGAAAAGAATACAATATACACCACTGCTTTAGGTGTGTGGCATTTTTGTTTCTCTTTTGACTTTCTAACTCTATTGATTGAACCATGTATATAAGATGACTAGGATATATTAACAAACAGTTCAAGTTTAAGAAACTGAATTACGTCAATGCATGTTTCCTATCTTATTTGAAATCTTATATGCAACACTATGACCTTGGGATGTCCAGTAGCTCACCAAAAGGATGCTGCTGTTCATTGCAAATGAGGACTTATTTCATAGATGTTGAGTTTTGTGATTTATAGGAATGTATACATAATGACCAAAAACTTCATCAAGTTTTCACTAATGGAGATCCTAAAAGAGTCCATCGTATTTGAGGCCATTCTTTTATTGTTGAATGAATTAATGGAGACCGTCTTTATGGGCAATGTTTGCATATAATTCTGAATTGGTGTATTTCCTAACTAACTTTAGAAAGCTTTGCCCCCAAAGCTTATACTTAAGGGACCACAGTCATGTAGGTTCACAAGCTCATTGTCATTCTCTCCTTATTCTTACTCACTCTAAATACCTAATTCCTCATGAAATCTTATATTTGTAGATTGGGTATGTCTTTCATATATACATATATAGATATAGATATAGATATAGATATATATATATGTATATATGTGTGTACACACACATATGCATACATACATATACATATGTATATATATATGTATACCTATATGTATATATGTGTGTGTACATACATATATATTATACACATACACACACACACACACACTACTTTTCTTCACATTGAATGGCTGTCACCCTTCTTCAGACCCTACCATGTCACACTTTGATCAGTAGCTTTTGGTATATCTCCTTCCCTTAAGTCTCCCCCCACATTAATCCCCTCTCCATTCAGATGCTAAATTATACTTCATACTCCTACTCAATAAATAGCCATGGTTTCCTAGTACTTCCAAAAAGAAATATAAAATGTTCTGTTTGGCCCTTCCAAATCCTTCTCACCCTGGTCCCTTCCTGCCCTTCCAGTGCCTCTCTACACATGTTCTACATTGCCCAGCCCTGCTGTTCTTCTCAGCAGATACTCCATTTCTAAAGTGTGATTTTGAATATTGTGTCCCCCATGCCTGTAATTCTCTTCTTCCTTCCTTTAATCTCCTGGTTTTCCCAGGTTCCTTCGAGCTCCACTTCCAAAATCACCTTCTTTAGGTCATTCCTCCTCTACCCATGCTAGTGCTTTCCCTCTTTAATTACCTTCTATATACACTGTGTAAATCTTTCAGATAGACAATCATTTCATGTTGTCATCAATACACTGTGAGCTCCTTTTGAGTTATTGCTATGTTTTTACCTTTCTTTTTACCCTTAGAGCTTAGTATCCTGCATGGCACACAGTATATGCTTGATGAATGCTTGTGGTTGAGCTAATATTAAAATAACTTTGAAAAATTATATACTGATTAGAAGTCAAGAGAATTAAACTAAGGCTGCACATTTGAGGGCAAGGACAACTTTATATGTATATTCTGAGCTATATCATTTAATGGCTCTAACATAATACTAAAACCCTAACCTATAGGTACTCCTTTTTAATTCATCCATCAAGATAACACTGCCCCCCACTGGCTGTTAAATTGTGTATGTACTGGATATTTTTTGTGTGATGTTCATGCATAACAACAACAATAATAACAATGATATTTATATTACCTACTCTGTGTCAGGTACTGTAGGTACTAAGTGCTTGATAATTATCTCATTTGATCTTTACAACAACCATAGGAGGAAAGTACTTTTATTTCCCCACTTTACAGATAGGGAAAGGAAGTGTACAGAGGTTAAGAGATTTGTCCAAGCTAATAAAACTAGTAAATGTCTGACAGCATTCAGGTCTTCCCAAGGCCTGACTCTCTGCAACTCATAAGTCAGTGTAGGAGACACTGCTCCTTATTTAAATGTTTTCTCCATATACATTTCTTGGTGAGAAGATTGCTTTTGTCTTTATTGATATCCCTATGAAGTGCTTAATAAATATTTGTTGGTTGATTGACTATGAAATCAACTTGTGATTAAATTATTGAACTTTAGAATGAGATCTTGATGAGATATAATACAGGCTAACCTCTTATTTCAAGGGAATACATATATATATATATATATATATATATATATATATATATATATATATATATATATATATATATATATATATATATATATATATATATATATATGTGTGTGTGTGTGTGTGTGTGTGTGTGTGTGTGTGCGTTTATATATATATATATATATATATGTATTCCCTTGAAATAATATAATATATATATATAGATAGATAGATAGATAGATAGATAGATAGATAGATAGATAGATAGATATATATATATATAGGAAACAACTCTAAATCTGAGAGAAAACACAAGATCTTTTATCACAAAATCATAGAACTGTAGACATGGAGGGGACTTCAGACAATACCTAGTCCAACATCCCTAAACAGAAAGGAAGCCCAATTACAAAACATCTCCCCCAAAGGGCTCATTCAGCCCCTGCTAGAAGATCTCAGCTGAAGGAAAGCCACTACCTCTTTAGACAGCTCATTACACAAAGGCAGAGCACCAGTGGAGAGGGAGACTACGAGAGGAAAATGAATGACTAAGGGGGGTGTGACAATCAGCTCTCCAGATTCCCCAAAGGACCATAAGACAAGAGCAAGTTAAGATGACTAAGTTATTGTTAAGATTGGTCTAATGGTAGTATGCTTTAGAAAGTATTCCATTATATTAACTTCAAGTTTAGGGGTCAATTCGCTTCAAGCCAGCAATTATTTCTTAAACATCTCGATTATTTATGGGGTTCACAATTTTTAAAAGAATGGAAAGCAATATCTCTAAGATTAAGGAACTGGTAGAGTTTTCCCAGAGGAAAAGCTTTATGTCATAGGCTGACAAATTGGCATTTTGCTATGGATGTCAGGTGGTAACAAACAACTTAGCCGGGATGTTGGACTTTGATCAACTGTGTCACTTGAAATAGAATTGCTAAGATAAGTATTGGAGAGACTGGTCAGCAGATGGAAGCAGAAGAGATCAGATCAGGACGGACCAATGAAGAGAGCATCTAGGGACATCAGCAAGCTCAAATCCCCTTTAAAAATGTCAATGCAAGGGGTAGCTAGGTGGCGCAGTGGATAGAGCACCAGCCTTGAATTCAGGAGGACCCGAGTTCAAATCTGGTCTCAGACACTTAACACTTCCCAGCTGGGTGACCCTGGGCAAGTCATTTAACCCCAGCCTCAGGAAAAATAAATAAATAAATAAATAATGAAAATGTCAATGCAAAGTGAGCATAATACTGCAGATGTGGTCTGACTAGTGCAGAGTCCAATAGAATTGTGCATCCTTTGATCAGTACACTGGCCAGCTATTAATGTCGCCTTCAATGGTGTCAGTATTTTTAGCAAATACATCCCAGTATCAGCTCCTTTGATGCTTGTGGTCTTCAAAACTCTTAGAACGAGCTGCCCTGGATCCTTCATCTGCAATACACTAGTCTGGTCTGCTTCATCTTCACTAAGGCAGAGCAAGTTACAGGGAAGGAGATTCAGTTGAAGTGAGCTAAAAGACAATAGTTTCTGACAAGGTTGCGAAATTTTTTGTTACCTGCTGAGATTTTAAAAAAAAGATAAAAATCCATCTGTCTTGTAATAGATTAGGAAACTCTACTTGAAAACAATGCATCTTTTCTCTGGAGGGAGCCGCTCGCCTTATAAATGATTTCCAGACAAATAATAGGGATGACCTCTGGCTTTCACTTTTTCTTTCATTTCCTTTATTGCCTTCATCTCTTTTCCTTCTCTTCACCTTGATTTTTACCAGACTCTCAATTTATCTTTTCTTAACCTGTCCTTGTGATGTTTTCTTTAGTAACTCTATTATAAAGACTATTTTCTCCGGTCAGACATGATTTTGAAACTCTCAGTTATACCGAGGCTTGTGTTTACATTATTATTTTAGCATGGTAGATCTAACCTATAGTTCATTTTTCCCCCAAGGAAAAATATAGTTTTTTTTCCTGAATAGACATATGAATGGATGAAATAAAATGAATTCGTTAAGCTATTGTTCTGTGCTAGATATTGTGTAGAAGTAGGAATAAAAATATGAGAAAGACAGAAACAGAGAGAAAGAAAGAAGTAAGGGAGAGAAAGACAGAAAAGGGGTCAAGAAAAGAGAGAAACAAAGAGGAAGAAAGAGGGAAGGGAGAGGGAGACAGAGACTGATACAGAGGTAACTAGGTGAGAGATCTTTGTTATAGAGAAATGGAAAATTTGGGAGTGGGAAGGGAGATAGATGGTGTGATGGTCTGATTCAATAACTATAACTAGAAAGGAAAGGAAGCTACAGCTTGGACTGATGGGAGTGGGAAGGGAGGTAGAGGGTGTGATGGTCTGACTCAGTGGCTCTGGAACTAGATAGGAAAGGAAGCTTCAGCTTGGATTGATGCCATAAATTGGTAGTAGGCAGTACGTTTGTAGTGGGCTAAAGTAAAGTCATTTGCACGCACTTAGTCACCAAAAGCAAGAGCTCCAGAGAGGAATACATAAACTTTCCCTAGGACTCAGGGAATGAATTCTAGGAGTTCCAGACATGGAGCTGTAGTTCCCAAATCCAGAGTCAGAGATGTTTGGTTATTTAGGGGTAAATTCATTTGGTTCAAATGCAAAGTCCTTGCCTAGATCAGGACCAGCCCCAGGTTCTTTAAAGACTTCTGGCAGAAGGAGAATGGAAGTCAACATCTCTGGCCCTATCAAGACAAAGGACAGGAGAATGCAGCCATGGAAAAACACAAGTGAGACTATGCAAGAAACAAGTCCCTTTATGAATGATGTGGACTGTCCAGCTCATGGCTAGGGTGGACTGGGAAACGTTTGCACCAATACATAATCAGAGATGTTCCACCAACTTAGGTTAATTGAACAATCATTAAATGAGTTGAGGAGAGGGCCTGATGAAGATACAGAGATGAGAATGAGATATCCTTGCCCTCAAGAGACTTATAACTTAGAGGAAATAGTACAGCTCACTCCGTTCAGAGGTGAACTCTTTCCAGTTGTTTCCTTCCACCTTCCACAGTATTTGTGCTGTCATTCTTCTAGAAACCTTAGCAATGTCTTGGTTATTTCTGTCACACTACCATCATCAGCTCCTTACCAATGGGGACCTCTCCAATCTCAGGGGAGGGGGATGAGACTCCTCAGCGTGCCCAGTGCTATTTCCATTATTTTCTTTTAGTTTATATCAGCCTAGACTTCAAATCAAGTCAACAAGTGTTCATTAACCAC
Source organism: Sminthopsis crassicaudata (assembly GCF_048593235.1). NCBI lineage: Eukaryota > Metazoa > Chordata > Mammalia > Dasyuromorphia > Dasyuridae > Sminthopsis > Sminthopsis crassicaudata. Next base: position 6,800,318 of record NC_133620.1, on the reverse strand, counting down.
CTCTGCTGGGTTCTGGGAACTGTGCTGAGGGACTTAATCACAAGTCACCTGGTCAAGCCTTAAGTCACTAGTATTATTCTCACCTGCCAGCTGATGATTTATTGAACTGCAGGTACCAGCACTGCTGTCCGGCCTGCCTAATCTTGCTCGATAAGGCTATTCCCACAGGTCTGTACACAAAATAGTGGAGCCATCTGAGTGCAATCAGACAGCTTGTACTTGATTATCTACTGGTATGATTTGGGAAACTTCTCTTCTTGCTTTTTTTCTTTTCCTTCTCTTTTTTTTTACCTCCTCTTCTTCCTTTCTCCTCTTTTTTTTCTTCTTCCCTCTTCCCCTTTCTCCCTTTTCTTCTATTTTTTTCTTGCTTTTCCTCCCCACTGTCATTTCATTTACATAAAAAAAACTCCTCATGAAAACTTCTCAAGTCAATACAGAGCCGTGCAGATCCATTTAAGAGTTAGAAAGTTGTCTGCGTTATTGAGAGGTTAAGTGACCTATTCAGAGTCATACAACCAAGAGTATTTGTCAGAGACAATGCTTAAATCTTCCTGCCTTTGAGGCCTAAGCTCTGTACTTCCTAACTTTAGAGCACAGTTCTGGATCCCTTTGCCAATCCGGTAAAGCCAAGGATTTTGCCTCAGAATAAGGTTTTTTTCTACTTCCAAAATAATAACTAGGATTAAAGAGGTTATGAATTATATTGAAATAGTTATCAAAATATTTAAAAAATCAACGAATAAAGAGCCCAGATTAAAACTACCTGTTTTAGATGATCATTTAGATAACGGAAAATTCTAAGTCTGTGATTTTTGGGAAAGTAAAATGAGGCTTTGGGATTAGGCCTTCCAGTTTTCTAAGTTAGGTGATAACATTTATCATTTATATGGCCCTTTAAGTTTTGCAGACTGCTTTCAGATATTATCTCATTTGATCCTCACAACTACTTTGACTCCAAGTCTATGAAATGTCTTCTCTGCTCCCCAGCTACTAAGTAGACAGATAAAAGCATTTCTTAAGGGCTTCCTATGTGCCAAACACTGTGCCAACCCCTAGGAATCCAAATGCAATCGAGCAAGAGACTCTTGCCCACAAGGAATTCATGGGCAGCTAGGTCAAGAGTTGAGCCTGGAGTCAGTAAGCTCTGAGTTCAAATCCAGCCTCAAACACTAGCTGTGTGAGCCTTGTCATGTCACTGAGCCTCTGTAGGCTTCATTATTCTCAGCTATAAAATGATATCTGTAGCTACCCACTTAGTTGAGAGGATCAAAGGAGATAATATTTGTAAAGTGCTTAGCACAATACCTGGCATATTTTGCTATTGTTAAGTTAATTCAGCCCCGTGTGACTCTTCATGACACTGTTTGGCGTTTCCCTGGGAAAGATACTGGAGTGCTTTGCCATTTCCTTCTCCTGGCATATAGTAGGTGCTTAATAAATGCTTGTTCCTCGAGAGGACATTCTCAAGGTCCTTCTTCAGAACTTGGGAATTGATTGTGTTACATGGGAGATATACTGGTCCAGGACCTCCCAGCGCAAAAATGACTCAATCTTATAAGATAAAAACTATATTTCACAAGAATTTCTGGGAAAATAGTAAGGCAGAAACTAGGCACTGACCAGCATCTAACACTCTATACCAAGGTTGAATTGTGTTCATGATTTAAACATAAAGGGTGATTCTATAATCAAATTAGTAGAGCAAGGGATAGTCTATCTCTCAGATCTGTGAAGGGAGGAATTTAGGCCAAAAAAAAAAAAAACTAGAATAAAAAATAATGAAAAAAAGATATTTAGCTAATCTTCAATTTACAAGTTTCTACTTAGTGTCAATGCTTTGGTTGTCACAAGAAATGCTATGAATATGCTGATGCATGTGAGACATTTCTGTCGTTGCCCTCCTTGGGATGCACATCCACCGGTGGAGCACCTCCATTTGTGGCCATCCTTTTTTACTTCCTTGCTTGGTATGCCCTTTGGACCAAAAAAACTCATTCATACAGTGGCTTACTATAGGCAAAATACCACAGAGAAAGAGAATGCTAACCTGAATCTTATAAGAGCTTAGTCTCATTAGCTCCATACTTTAAGTAGCCATGGAACCAATTAAAATAATGTATGCCAGAACCCTTTTCCTGCAACAAACCATGAAGGGGAGCCTGCGAATGCATCAAAGAACCTCTGACATATTTTTCCATATTCCTCTGGCATCTGCTAATTTAATTCTTAACAGAGAGAATTCAAACCCTAGTTTAAAAGGAGTGTTAGGAAGCATTCGCAGGAGATAATCAGAGTGTTTGTATTAAGCTTCCTAGGAAATTTTTTTTACTGTAGGTGTTCATCCAAGGAAAATACTTAAAATGACTTCATAAATATGGGTAGAACATTGCTACAAAGACTGCTCCCATTCTTCCAGGGAAGAGGACATCCCCTGCATTCTCTAGAACCCAGTTTCTTAAACTCCGGTTTTCAGGCCCATATGGGGCCTCATAACTGTGGGAGTAATGAAGTTATGGTTTATTATCAGTAAATATTCATTTTGAAAAGCTATTTTAGATACCTATATATTTGGGGTCACATAAAAAAATTGTGAATGGAAAAAATTTAAGAAGCCTTACTCTCGAAGATGAAGTTTCCCAGTTTTTTTTTTTCCACAAGAAATAGTCTGGTGACTCAAAAATCTCCTAACATAATATGGGGCCATAATATGATTTGTTAAACTGAACCACAACATGCCAATCTTACTTTAAAAAGGGATGCTTACCGAGTACAGAGGAATAAAATACATTTTAAGTTCTTTTGAACTCAAAATTAAATGAGCTGGCCTACCAAATAATTGCTTTACATGGGGAATTTAGACTCTAATAATCATGATAACCCTCTGTTTGTATAATGATGTACATAATTCAGATAAAAGTGGATTCTTCATCTTCCAGAATCCTGAAGAATATGTCATATAGATGCTAGGCTCAAAAAAAGTCCTATGATCCCATTGAACCATTATCAGAAGGGAGCACCATGGACAAGAGTGCTGGCCTTGGAGCTTGGAAGATTCAAATTCAAATCCTGCCTGGTCTCTCCAGTTGCATGAACCTGACCAAGTCCTTTCAACTCTCTCTACCTCAATTCTCTCAGATCTCAATTGGGAACAATAATAATATATTCTTCCTAGAATTGTCATTAGAATCAATTGAGATAGAATAGGGACAGAAGGCTTTGCAAACTTTAAAGTGGTATAAAAGTGTTGGATAGCTATTAAGCTATTATAAAAAGACCAGGAAGATGAAACTTCCCAGGTGTAAACACCTTGTGAAACTATAGTCTTAGGAGAGGCTCATTTTTTTGGTTTCCACTAATTTATAGCTTGGTAAAAGTCACTCAACTTTCAATTAAATTCAAATATATATATATATATATATATAATATTATATATATATGATTTATATATATATATTTATATATATATGATTTATATATATATATATATATATATATATATATATATATATATATATATATATATATATAATTTATTTATATTTATAAGTATAGATTGCCTTGCCCAACTAAGTACTTTAAGGGGGTCAGAGTATAAAGCCATGAATTACATACATACATGTATGTAAAAAAAGAAAAAGCAGTTGCTGCCTCCAAGGAGCTTACATTCTGCTGGAGGGATTCAACAAATAGACATGTTCCAATAGAAGATAATTTGAATTAGGCTAAAGGAGGACAAAGGTGAGACTCCCACTCAGGCTCCAACACTCCTGTGGGTTTCCCCAGAGTTCGCAGGCCTCTTACTACTTTGTGATGTCACCAGAAGAAAAGGGGGACAAGATTTCACTTCTTTCTCTCCCTTGTTTCCCTTCTCTTACCTGTGGAATTCTCTCTGCTTTTATTCCTTCCAAATCCAGACTTCATTCCACCATTTTTCTTCTTAAAGATACCTCAAGAAAAAGGGCAAAATGCGATCAGATTAAAACCTGCTCTCATCTCCTCAGAAAATGTTTCTGCACTCCATTCACACTGTTCCGGGCAACCATCCACCTCAGGCCTTTTACTCTGACTGAGGCTGACCTCTAGAGGGGATCCCCTTGGCAGCTAAGAGGCAGCCAATTCATGATCACTAAATCTTGGCAGGCAGGCTGCCAGCAATACATAGATGGGTCCCTTTTTAATCAGCCCACCAAATTAGAGGCAGCTGGATGGAAGAGTGTGTATGGTGCTGGACTTGGAATCATGAAGCCCTGAATTCAAATCCTGCCTAAGACATTGATTAGCTTGGAGCAGGCACCTTGAGACTTTTTGGTCTCAATTTCCTTATCTGTAAAATGGGGTTAATAATAGCAGGTACCTCATAGGATTGTTGGGAAACTCAAAGGCAACCTAGGTGCTTTGTAAACTTTAAAGAACAATATCCACAGCTTTTACTAATAATTCATTTAATAATAACATTATTTACATAGTTTATGTAGTTTTACAAAATGTTTATATTTGTTGTCTCACCTATCTTCACAATTCTATTTTCCTCTTCTCCCCCATTTTGTTCCCATATTTACTAATTTTTACATATTTTTACAAATTTACTATTATTTTCCCCATTTTACAGATGAGAAAACGTAGGCATTTAGAAGTTAAGTGACTTGCCCAGCTGCCCACAGCTAAGTAAGTGGCCAAGATAAATTTGAATTCCGCCTTTCCTGACTCAAAGTCCAGCCTTCCATCCACTGTGCTATCCTTGCTGCTTTTATTGGGTAAATTCTCCATCACCAGAGGTTTTCAAGCAGAAGGTGGATGAATGTCTGTTGGCTTCATTGTAGTTATGAAGGGAAGTCTCCTTCAGTTATAAGCTGGGCTAAGCATGGCTGATCTTTCTAGTTCTGTAAATGCACATAACGTCCTCTCAAAGCATCTTCTTCCTGTGCTGGACAGCTCCAATTGTGGCAATTTCTGTTTGTTTGAGGGGAGGAAGCTCTGTTTGGACATTGCATCTCTTGTGCCACAGTGCCAGGTTCTTATTCTTTAAACCCAAATGTGTCTTGGTACCTGCTACCCATCATTCCTAGCTCAGCCCTCTGAGGTCAAATAGAAGTGTGCTGGTAAATGGTTAACAACTGGCTTGAAAAGATAACAATCTTTCACACTTAATCCACATTGTCAACATTTACTCCATCACGTTAAGTCGAGATAATAAGCCAAACAATAAATCAATCCCTGATTTGTAGCATTTGCTGATTTCTGAAATGGAAAACCAGAAAATATGACAGCTGGCTTTTCAGACTTAGGCAGAATGAGCTGATCCAACCCCGGGGCCCATTCTTCAGCCATAGAAGAGCCCTTTAAGGGGCCATGATACCTCTCCTCCATCTTCTCTTCACCATGCAAAATATCCCCAGTTTATTTGCCTGTGACCTATGTGGCATAAACTCAAATGCTCATTGTACTTCTCTGAGTACTTCCCAGCGTTCAATGTCTTTACTAAAATGTGGTTCCCAGAGCTCAATTCGATAGACCAGCTGTGATCTGATCAGCATTTAAGTATAGATCGCTGGCAACTAAGAAACAAATAATACTGTAGACAAGTGGTGCCAGATTCAAATAGACACGGGTCTCTTCTGCAGCATATTGAATTAGAAAAATACAAATTCACATTATCTGTGCTATGTTGTATTTTTTATTATTTTATTAAACCTTTCCCAATATTTGGTTTGGGCTGCGCTTTGGGTGTTTCTTGGTGAGGCACAAATTTGACTCCTGTACTATGTATGTAGCACAGTGCCTGGCAAACTGTAGGTACTTAATAAATGTTTATTGATTGAATGATATGGTGTGGAATATGACCATGTATAAGAAGAAAGCAATAGTGAGTGAATTTTAAAATTTGCCAATATCCACACTTGTCCTTAGATGCTAGATCTCTCTCTCTCTCTCTCTCTCTCTCTCTGTCTCTCTTTCTCTCTGTATCTCTCTCTCTCTCTCTCTCTCTCTCTCTCTCTCTCTCTCTCTCTATCTATCTATCTCTCTTCTTCTCTTCCTCTCTTTCTCACTATTTCTCTCTCTGTGTTTCTCTCTCTCTCTCTCTTTCTCTCTCTCTCTCTCTCTCTCTCTCTCTCTCTCTCTCTCTCTCTCTCTCTCTCTCTCTCTCTCTGTTTCTCTCTCTCTCTTTTTTTCCTCACTCTCCCTTGCTATATAGGATACACTAACCTCAATAATAATTTTGACTTCAAAATATGGGATAACAAAGAAGGGGAAATCCTATCCCATCTCTGATCCTCAAATAGCTGAGATTGGTTGATAGAAGGAGATGATGAAACAGATGGGATTTTGATAAGAAATCACTGTCCATCTTAGAATTTAGGCTAGAGAAAGAAGAGAAAGCCTGATATAGTCTGGCATACATCAAGAAGATCAAGAAAGCAAGTTTGCAATGGTTTAAAGAAAGGATGGTTAGGATGCCATGGTCTAAGACTCATTTTGACTGTACACACTTGGGATGAGCGACACTTTCCTATTTCAAATTCCTACAAACTCCTCCATTTGCCATTTAAAGTCTATCATAAGGGGAGTTGGATGGTACAGTGCACAGAGTAACAGCCCTGGGCACAGGAGGACCTGAATTCAAATGTGGCCTCATACACTTAACACTTACTAGCTGCATGACCCAGGCAAGTCACTTAAACCCAATTACCTCAACAAAATAAATTTTTATAAGGAAATCTATCATAATGGGCCTCCAACTTTGCTGTTGAACCTTATTGCCCATTATTCTCCTTTACTCAGCCTGAGGCACTCTAGTTTTACCTCTATGTCTTTGCACACGTTGTGTGCCACTGCCGGAAAAGTATTTTCTCCTTGACTCTGTTTCTTCAGATCTCCAGCTCAAGGCCACCTGCTGCATGGAGTTATTCTTGATCTTTCCCCACACATCAGCTCTGAGAGCTAGCCAGCCCCCAGAAAATTAGCTTCTCTTGTGTACATGGGCCCTTCCTTGTTAGAAGGCAAGCTATTTGAGGGCAGGGACTCTTTCATTTCTTTCTTTGCTGCTCTTATGCCTCGCACAATGCCAGGCTCACAGCAGGTGCTTCCTGAAAAGCTGGCAAATTGGTCTAGTTATGATAGTTAGGCTTCTTTTTATTGAAGCTTGAAGTTACAGAACCCAAGATTTTTTTCATCTTGGTTCTAAAATGTATATACCATGGCACCTTCAAGTCCCTTCCCCATCTAAGTCTCATTTTTCCTATTGAAATGGAAATTCCTATTTCCTAATTGCAATGTACTAGATTTGCAGTTTCCTATACAATCATCTTTTTTTATTCTACTACATTATGGAAATGCTTGTATTATTTCATGAGTTGAAATTAAATTTAGAAAACAAAGTAAATTGGAGCTGGGTTAGTTGATAGCTAAGCTCTAAAACTGAATCTTTAATTTTTAAAATGTTTTAATAACCAGTTTAGAATGGCAGAAGGTATAGCTTATCTAATTTACCTAATTTCATCTTAGTTTATTTCTTGTCTTATAAAATGTCTGTCAAGAATCAATCAACAAGCATTTATTAAGCATCTACTGTATCTACTGTCCTAGACACTATGGGGCTAAAGGGAACCGTTCATGAGTGAATGAGTGTGTGTGTGTGTGTGTGTGTGTGTGTTTACTAAAAGAAAACCTTTCCCATCTTATGTAGGGCATCCAGATGGCTTCATAAACATGTGCCTCTATCTAGAAAATGTTTCCGCTGAGATAAGAATTTTACTCACTAACCGACATGTGCAAAGATCTCCCTGGAGATTTGACAGGTGAAAGGAATAAAAGGACTCTACTTTCAGAGAACGAAAAATGAACAAGGCTCGTTTTTTCCCTTGTCGGATCCTGCAGTCAGCATTGAGGCTTATGGGGTTCTATGGTGCAACCCACTGCTGCCCACCATGAACCTCTCTGGGGCCTTTTGGGTGCCCCAAGGTTGGATTTTTCAGAGGCTGTGGTAGTCCTTGATCTGCTCAGTATAAGTAGCAGGACATTGATGTTTAAAGACCTTCACACACACACACACACACAGACACAGAGAGACACACACAGAGACACACACACACACACACACAGAGACACACAGAGACACACACACACACAGACACACACACACAGAGACACACACACAGAGACACACACACACATACGCACACACACACTTGGGAAAATCTGAGGCAATTAGAAGCACTGCCTAATTTCCCAAGTGAGAAACGGCCAACCTTCTTCCCCCTCCTCAGGATGGTCCAGGATCAAATTGAATGGACATTTATATAGCATTATAGAATTTCAAATCTTTTTACATAGCATACATTTATGACTATCTTTTTGACAATGGAATCATAATGGAGAGAGTTCTGGCTCAATTGTCAGATGGAGATCATGGCAGACCCTCGCTTATAGAATGGCTTCAGGATCAAATGCATATACATACATTATATATATATATATATAATATATATATGTGTGTGTATATGTGTATGTGTGTATATATATACACACATACATTATATATACACATACACATATATGCATATATACACACATATGCACATGTATGTATGTATATGTATTTTGTATGTATGCGTATATATACATATATAATCAATCAATAAGTGTTTTTAAGCATCTATTATACGTGTAGAACTGTATTCATCACTGGGGATACAGAGAATGTGATGATCTCTGCTCTCAAAGAGCTCCTAGTCCAAGGGAGGAGACAATAAGGACAATAGAAAATGGCACACATCATAAATATAAAGTTTGTGAATGCCAATCTATACAAAGTAGATAAAGAAAGCATTTTGAAAGGGAGATAGGAAGGGAGGGCACTTGCTCTTGTGAGCATCAAGAAGTATTGACTGTAGAAGGCGGCAGAAAGTTCTTTAAGGGAAGAGGGTGACTCCCCGTGGCATAGGTAAGGAGGGGGAGCATTTCAGGCAGAGTCAGTAGGAAGGAGACAGAAGAGGAAGGTGGGAGGTTGTACATGGCCGGGTCACAGACGGCAGGAGCCAATGAGACTGGAATGATGGGTTGGGGCCAGATTGTGAAACTAAACAGAGGCATTTCTATTTAATCCTAGAGCCAATAGGGAGCCACTGGAGTGGAGTAAATAGGGGAATCTTACGGTTAGATTTACATCTAAAGACATTTATTTTGGAAGAAATCTGCCAGATGGACTGGGCTGTGGAAGGATGAGGCAGGGAGACCAATTGGAAACTGTTACAATAAAAGGTGATCAAAGCCTGACTTTAGACAATAGCTATGTCAGAAATGAAGGTAAAGATTAAAGGGGTAAGATTTGGTAGCTGACGTACTTTGGCGGGGTGAGAGAGAGGAAGAAATGAAGGAGAATCCCAAGATTATAAGCCAGGGAGGCCGGAAGGATGGTGGGGCCTTCAACAGAAAAGAAGGAGCTTTGGAAGAGGAGGTGGTTTGGGGAAAAGATAATAAGTTTAGTTTGAGAAAAATTGAATTTAAATGCCTCTGGGATATCCAGATTGAAATGTCTAATAGGCCATTGATAATGCAAGAATGAAGCTTTGGGAAGAGCTGAAACAGAAAGAGACAGAGACAGAGACACATACAGAGAGAGGAGATAGATAATATAGATACAGATGTAAAGAGAAATATATATGCAAACACACATAGGTAATCACAGGCCTCATATATTTATATATGTGTAGGATATGTATGTATATGTATATATATATGTACTTGTGCGTAAGTCAATACCTTATATGTGATTATATATATGGGTGTATATTTGTATACCTAAAGACAGAAATAAAAAAGGATAGATACAGATACAGAAAGGAATATGGATATACATACATATATGTATAAATATACATGGATGGGACAGCTAGGGGGCGCAGTGGATAGAGCACCAGCCCCAAAGTCAGGAGGACCCGAGTTCAAATCTGGCCTCAGACACTTAAGACTTCCTAGCTGTGTGACCCTGGGCAAGTCACTTAACCCCAATCACCTCAGCAAAAATAAATAAATAAATAAATATACATGGATGGATGGATGGATGGATGAGTGGGTGGATAAATTGTCTTCAAGTGAAACCAGTAACAGAAGAACAGAGAGAGACAAATATAAAGTAACATAAATAACAAATCTTAAAGCCACATGAGAATATGTTATTACTATTATTTTCGTTATTCCCTGTACCTCAGTTTCCCCCTGAGTAAATGGGGCAGTTAGATTAGGTGATCTCCAAAATCCCTTACACCTAGAACTCCAATGACTCTTGCCCTCATTCGATCCTCAAAGAGACCCTTTAATGCAGAGGTCCTTCACCATTTTTCTGTCACAGCCCCCTTGGGCATCCTGGTAAAGTCTATGGGTCCCTTCTCAGAAGAATATTTGTAAATACACACAAAGGATCCCAAAGGAAACAACTACTTTGAAATACAACGATCAAAATGCTTCATAAATTAATAAATCTCAAGTTAATCACTCCTACTTGATGGGCATAATCACAAATGTCATTATCCCCATTTTATAAATGAGAATATTGAGACCAGAAAGATAAAATCACTTGCCCAGTGACTCCCAACTGGAGAGCAGCCAGGAAGGAAGGAGCCCCGTTCTGTATTGGGGGACGGAGGGAACAGGACCCTCCAATTCAGGCAAGAAATAGCCGGAGGCATGAAGTAACCCCCCCAGAGGCTGAGCAGGAGCTGTATTGCCTACCCTGGGCTCTGCTCCTGAGTGTGGCAGTGGAGAAGCCTGGGAGCCTCAGGATTCCCAGTGAGTGATGAGCGAGGTGGGAAGCCTATCGCCAGCTGCACAACCCGAGGCACTGGTCCAGACCTGCCCTGATGACTGGGGATTTTCTGCAGGCTGGCAACCCAGTTCTATGCCCACAGGCAGCGTGGTGCCAAGTGAGAGTGAACTGGCATTGCTGCCACCCTCTGGGTCTCCAACCTGCGGAGCCAAAGCTCCACCTGGGTCCTGGGAAGGCTCCGCCCTGGCGTTCAGAGCCCCAGTCCGAGCATCGTTCCTTCCAATGCAGACCCAAGAGCAGGAGGGAAGGGAAGAATTTAGGAGAGAAGAAAAGAAGGAAATAATGTCCACGGAAAAATCACAAGGTTTGGTAATTAATTAATCAAGTAACTGATGAAACCATAAGCCCCGGGGGATATAAATATAGAAAAGAAAGATATTCCTGCCCCCCATAATCCAAATGACCACGTTAAGAGCATCCATCCATTGTCCAAAGAGGAGATCAGCTCCAAACAGGAACCCTACAATGATGGACCTGGTAATAATAATCTTCCCTTTCCATCTTCACATAAGAAAAACAAGCATTTAGATAATGCTCTGAGGTTGACAAAGTATTTTTAAAAGCCTCATGTTACACTCAAAACAACTCTCTGCTGTTATGATCCCCATTTGAGGAAATTGAGACCCACGTCAATTAAGTGACTTTCCAGGATCGTACAGCTAGTATCATACCATAGAACTAATCATATTAGTAACAAGAATGATAATATTTAATACTTATGTACCACCTACTTTGTTCCAGGGACTTTACAAATATTATTTTATTTGACCAGTTTAGAAAACTGAGGCAGATGGAGGTCAAGCGTCTTACCCAGGGTCATACAACTAGTAAGTGTCTGAGGCAGGATTTGAACTCTGGTCTTCCTACCTTCAGGCTCAGCTCATTTCCACAACATCACCTGACTACCTGCATCTGAAAAGGACCTTGGACATCGTATGGTCCAATTCCCGCATTTTACAGAGGAGGAAACTGAGGCTATAAAAGCAAAGTGACTTGGCCAATGGTCACCCAATCAAACTCTCTCATTTTGTTGTTGCTGTTGTTCAGTCATTCAGTTCTGTCTGACTCTACATGACCCCATTTGGGGTTTTCTTGGCAGAGATACTGGAATAGTTTGCCATTTTCTTCTCCAGCTCATTTTACAGATGGGGAAACTGAGTCAAACAAGGTGAAGTGACCTGTCCAGGGTCACGCAATTAGTCAGTGTCTGAGACTGAATATAAAGTCAGGGGACTTTACATGGAAAGTAACTTTCTTGACCAAGGTTATAAATATCATAGGTAAACTTTGAACCTAGGTTCTTAGGCTCCAATTAACTTTGGTAAAGCCCTTCCATGTCTGTTACATCACCTAATCATCAGAACTCTTTCAAGTCTATCTATCTATCTGTCTGTCTGTCTGTCTGTCTGTCTATCTATCTATATCTATCTATCTATCTATCTGTCTATCTATCTATCTGTCTATCTATCTATCTATCATCTTATTTGGATAATATATAAATCCATATATAATATAATATACATATATATATATTTTGTATGTATTCTTTAGACAAGGAAAAAATGGAATTCCGTTCTCACTATTTAAAATGGGGGCGATGATGCCCCAAATGTCGAGAAAGGTGTGACTGAAAACCAAGATGAGCCCGTCTAGCAGTGAGAGCGAGGGACTCTTGTTTTCCATCCCAAAGACAAACAGCTATCCCCAGACACAACTGGATGCCCCAGTGGCTGATTTGCTGAAATTCATAGACTAGAGCTGCAAGGGTGAGCCAGGATGGATGGGTGAGAGCTGCGCCATTGCGGGATTACGACCCTCTTCTCAGCTGATGTGTCAAAGAAAGTTCACTCTTCCCACTTAGGGACAGTAATGAGATTGAGGGGTCTTTATTGTGAGGTTAACTCGATATATTTGGTTTTCTAGTTCTCCCAATCAGGACACCCACTGCCTCCAATGTCAATAGTTTCTCGTGTGGCTTTTCTATTCCGTTTCTAATTATCTCGTGAGATGATTTGTAATTGAAAGCTAATAAAACTATATTTTAGGGAAATGAAAAACAGATTAAATGCCAGATAACACAAGGTGTGATCAATTATATTATAAGATGACCTATTTCTGGGTCTTCTCCAACCTTCGATGAAAGCTCAAGTGTATTTCCTTTTTTCTGCAAGTGTTGGGTTTGGTTTGTTTTGCATTTTAGGGGGGTTTTGCTCCAAAGAGATGGCCAGGTTTTTTTTATCTTTTTAAATTAATTTTATAATTATAATTTTTTGACAGTACATATGCATGGGTAATTTTTTATAACATTATCCCTTGTACTCCCTCCCCTCCCTCCCTCTACCCCCTCCCCTAGATAACAGGCAATCCCATACATGTTAAATGTGTTACAGTATGTCCTAGACACACTATATGAGATTACCGTTTTTAAGGTTACCTCCTGAAGTAAGCTGTGCCCTTGCTTCTTCTTACTATTCCAATGCTCCTGTTTCTTTCCAATCTGCCCTTTATTACTGGCAAGACACACATGGTGTTAGGTTCTTACAAAGTGCTAAGTCAGTACTTAACAATTCAATACTTAACAGCTTCTGGAGACAACAGCACGTCACAGTGTCTTTTCATAGGAAGGGGGGATGTGGCTCTTATCTTGCAAGGACTCCATAGTGCTGTGGGTAGAGCACTGAATTGAGAGGCAGAAGTCCTGAGTCTCACTGACTCTCAAGTGTGATTTTGTCCCTGCTACATTTGTAAAAGGAAGAGTGTACGAGGTGATTTTGAAGGTCCCTCCCTTTTCTATAAACTCAATGGGGATGTACATAAAACATGGAGACGTAACGCTCCTTTTCATTTTCTCATTTTTTTAGCCAATAAGAGTTTTCATTCTCCCCATCCTGATCATAAGGTGATCTTTGGTACCCGGTGACCGGAGGGACATAAAAGCATTTGGAGTCTCCCTTCCGGCTCTATTTAATCTAGTTACAATTCTTAGATTGATCTCCATTAGAAAACTACAATGGAATGGTAACGACTTACAACCAACTCTATAAAACTTGCAAACCACAGCAGAAAACCATATTTAGAGGATTTTTTTAGCTCAATAACATGGAATACGATGTGGAATATCAGCATGGGGATAATCTGGACCCTGTCCATCTAGCACATTGTTTGCCAAGTACTCTGTGTATAGTTTCTCATTTTATCTTCGCAAGATCCCTGTCAGGTATGGGCCATGATCGTCTCCATTTTACAGATGAGGAAACTAAACTTTAAAGATGTGAAGGCCCAGGGTCATTTCAGCTAAGATGAGACTTGAGGCCATTTTGAGAACCAGATCTAGCTTTTCATCCACAACATCCACGTTCTCCTCCATAACTCTCGTTCCAGACAACATTTTCATCAGTGACAATAACCACAACAATAATAAAGTCATGTGATGTTGACATAGTTTTCTGAGGTTTCCAGAACACTTTGCTTACTTTATCTCATTCGACTGTCTCAACAGTCCCGCGGGCCACGTGCTTCCACTAGGATTAGGATGAGAGCACCCAGGGCATACTTAAATCAATGTGCAAAGCTGGGAGAGATGAATAATACAAACAAGACAAGCAGATGGACTGGGACAGGTGGTGGGCAGAAGCATACCATAATATCTCCAAAAGTTGGGTTTTTGCATCTCATTTTTAAATCTTCTTTTTTATGATAAAGTTTAGTTGTTAAAATAAGCTCTTTTCTCTTAATGAATAAAATAATACCCTTGCTAATTGAGTGTTCAGTAAGTGTTGACTTTAAAAACAAGAATAAAATAAAATTCGCTGTGTACACACCCTAATTAATTATGCTATGAATATATAAGATGGCAGAATCTGTTATCTCCCCCTCCTCAAGAGCAGGAACTATTGGACTTAGGACTTTATATGCCTTGTTCTTAACTTCATGCTCAACACACAGTATACATTTCATAAATACATGAGGATGGATTAAAAATCCATTACCATTTTTGACCTCTTTGTCATGTAGTGTATATTGTTTCCCCAGTTAGAATGGAAGTTCGTTGAGGGCAAAGACTATCTTTGATATCATTTTCTTTTTCTTTTCTTTTTTTTAAAATTTTATTTATTTATAATTTTTTGACAGTATATATGCATGAGTAATTTTTTAAACATTATCCCTTGTATTCATTTTTCCAAATTATCCCCTCCCTCCCTCCACTCCCTCCCCCCGATGGCAGGTAATCCCATACATTTTACATGTGTTACAATATAACCTAGATACAATATATGTGTGTAAATCCCATTTTCTTGTTGCACGTTAAGTGTTAGATTCCGAAGGTATAAGTAACCTGGGTAGATAGACAGTAGTGCTAACAATTTACATTCACTTCCCAGTGTTCCTTCTCTGGGTGTAGTTATTTCTGTCCGTCATTGATCAACTGGAAGTGAGTTGGATCTTCTTAATGTTGAAGATTTCCACTTCCATCAGAATACATCTTCATACAGCATTGAAGTGTACAGCGTTGATATCGTTTTCTTGCCACAGCGTCTAGCATAAAGGCTAGATGATAGGTCAAAGGAAATGAGGAGAATTCTAATTGTGTTAAATTTAAAGTTCCACACTTGGTTAAAAAATGACGTACACAAGTATCTGATAGGGAAATGGGTTTGAACCCACTTTCTATGAACTAGATTTATAAGCACAAGGTGAATCAATAATGTGACATGGCAGAAAGTTTGCACCATCTTAGGCAATGTGAATGTGCAGTCTAGAAGAACAGATGGGGGAGACCCTGCCCTGCCCGGACCCCATTCTTCTCTAGAAGCAGCCATGCATCTGCTTGGTCAATCTTGCCATTCCTTCCTCATCACTCTTCAGTTCAGATGAACACTGTACTCGAGCCAGGACCTTGAACCACTCTGCTACTAATGCTCATTCTTCTCTATGAACCCCTAGAGCTTTTCAGTTTCCTGGTACACAGTAGGCACTTAATAAATGCTTGGTGAACGAATAGAACGATTTGTCCAAAATCATAATGACAATGTAGATGAGGTGGGATTTCAATCTCCATCTTGTTGACTCCAAGATCAGACCTCTATACCACACTACCCTCAGAGAATGTTATTCTGTCTTTTATGCACTCAGAGGGACCTGGATTCAAACCATCCCTGAAATACTTATTAGCCACATGACCTCCCAGCCCTCTGAGGCCGAGTTTCTCCATTGTTCCTCAGTCAAAAAGAACATGATCATGTGGATATGGCAGGGATCAAATGAAATGAGGCTTGTAACAGGTTTGCAAATCTTCCTTAGAAGAGGAACGTCAATCAGGTCCCTTTCAAACAATAGTGACATTCCATCTTATTAGATCCTCCCCTCACCCCATAAAAACACCAGCACCCAGCCATGTACAGCTTTCTTGTGTCCTGGTTAGAAACTATTGGAAAAAGGCCATTTGAATCAGCTTTTTAATACCAAATAAAGCCCAGAAGATACCAGGCCCATCTGTCAGATTGGCCGGGGACGGCACTTACCAGGAAAGGAAGCCACATGGAAAGGCCATCAAATATCCAGCCAGGGAATAGATGCCGAAGGCCTCCTGTAGCTCACCGGCCCGGCTGGGCCGGGGACTCCCTGAGACAGATTGGATGGTGACCGCTGCAGCAGAGTATCTGACGTGGCGGAAGCCCAAGAATCCAGAGTGAAACCTGAACATCAGAGAGGAAGACAGGGGGAGGAAGAATTATGTCCTTCCCATGGAAAGAAAAGCCAGGAAGCCCTGGAGAACCTCCCTGGACTTCCCCCTCCCTTCTCAAAAAAAGAACCTTTAAATTTTAACCTGTAAATCTCATCATTTTGGCCTTTATTGGTTAAAATTCTATTTTTTTTCAGCTTTCACATAAGTATGTAAGCTACATTACTCTATTGATCATTGTTTTTCTTCTTCTGTCAGATGGGAGGATTAGACTTATGGCTTTCAGCTTTAAACTATGATTATTACACTATGATCATTTATTCATATAAAAATGATGTCAGGGAAGACAATGTGCAAAGCATGCAGACAACTTTGAGATTTAGAAGAAACAAACATGTCTTTGATAAATACATTATTAGAAAAACTCATTGCATTGATGCAATCAATATATTAGATCAATGAGAAAAATACATTTAAATCCATTTTAGATAAATATTAGCTAAATGTATTAAGTATATTAGATGATATATATATTTATGTGTAGATAATAGATATATTATCTATCCATACCTATCTATTCTATATAGAAATATCTGTTTCTATATAGAATAGATAGGTATGGATAGATAGTAGGTAACATCTGAGAAAAATTTATTAGCTATATTAAATACAGATAAATAATCAATGTAATTGATAACTATATTAAATGGGCATATTAGATATGTTAAAGACATTGAATAAATGATAGAACATTAATTATATATTATATATAAAAAGAAAGTTGAAATAAATCTATATCATATAAAAAGACTACATGTATTATTTTATCATTATAAATAGTTGGTTATGAGATAAGTCATGTTAACTAAAATGGATAAAATATACGCATTAAATAATAGACAAGAACATTATACGTGAAAGTACATCTGTGCTTTGGAGAGCAGAGGACTTGGGTTGACATCTCACTTTTATTTCCTGCCTTAGATAAATCAGTTCCTCTCTTTGGGCCTTAACTCTCCCATCTATAAAATGAGGAGTTTGAATTAAACAGCTACAGAGTTTCTTTCCCACACCAAATTATTTATAAATTAATTGGAAACAGTAGAAAAAAGGGCTATGGACTTAGAGTGAAGAGATCTCAGTTGGAAGTCCGTGTGGATTCCTGGGGGATTTGGAGCAAGTGGTTGACCTGAGGTTCAGGATCTTGCTATCCATCTATGAGACGGGGGAAGTGAGCTTGAGAATCTCAAGGTTCCCTTCCACCTCTCAGTCCTCAGCCCAAAGCCTTCCTAGTCCCAGGGTTTGCGCTGCCCGTTCAGCAAAGTCACACCGATACCATTCTGAGAACATGGAAGGCAGCCCATTTCCTGGAAAGCTATTCAAAGACAAGAAGTCAATGTCACTTGAGCCCAGAATACATTTTTGTGATCACAGTGGCAGAGAGGAGTCTTTAAAAATATCCCCTGTGCATAATAAGGGCTCCGACCCATCTTCTAAATGATGATTCAGGAAAGCATCTACATAAGACTTTTGAAGAATGCTTCATAACCTCTGAATGAAAAATGGTTTCATCTTTTTCTCTAAAATAATGAGTTGAAAATACGCCATTGGAAACGAAGTTTCGAGTGTAGATTATGTATCTGCAATGGTACCAAATGGTCTACAATGAAGAATTCTTCACTTCCGTGCTCTCTGGGAAGGATCAAAAAGGCAAATTTCTTAGTCAAGGAGATGGAGATTGGGATTTCACAGATGGGTCTCCATATTGTTTGAAGCAGCATAAAGCATCGTTGATTCACCAAATTTTTATCATCACTGCGTCCCAATGCCAACTTACTCTAGCCTAGCAGTGAGCTGGCTCTCCTCGTGGATTGGCAGCAGCAGCAGAATATTTGCATGTGCCTTAAGGACTGGCCCATTCCCCATGACATAAAGAGAAGGCGATTTGAGAAAGGAGAGAAAGGAGAAAGTCCAAGCAATTGGAAGTGATCAGGAATGGCTTCCCCGATGAGGGAAGTATCGATAGGCTGGAGAAGGAAACAAAGGCTCCTAAGGGAGAGAACCAAGAAGGGGGTGGGGGGAGAAGGGAAAAGGGATAGGAAAGTCAAAATGCACTGGGAGGGTGTGAGGGAAATCTAGTGGAACAGACCGTGAATGATAAAGGGAAATGATGAGAACTATGTCCCTTGGACTGTTGTAAAGAATCTTAGAAATCCAGTTAAAATGCTGTATTGTATTCTGACCGCGTCAGAGAGCACTGGCCACCCTCTTAGTGGGAGTGGAGGAGAACTGGCAAGGGGCAACTTTGTTCTGGTCTGGAGAAACAGGAACTGATGCCGTGGCTCAAACAGACACCCTGGTCCTGGGGTCGCTCCTCAAACTGCTGAGAGAGCACCCTTGGGTCCTGGAGAGAAGCAGAAATAGGATCAATGAAGCTCAGATTTAGAGCTGGGAGGTCCTTTAGAGGCCATCTAGACCAGGGGTTCTCAAACTACGGCCCACGGGCCAGATGCGGCCACTGAGGACGTTGATGCAGCCCGCTGGTTATGGCAAATGGGCCGAGGGGCGAAGACAGAGTGTGAGCTTTTGTTTTTACCATAGTCCGGCCCTCCCACAGTGTGAGGGACAGGGAACTGGCCCCTATTTTAAAAGTTTGAGGACCACTGGCCTAGACCTTCATTTTGTGAATGAGAAAACAGGATATTCGAAAGAAGTCAAATAATATACTTGAGATCTGTGTCTTCCTAGAAAAGACATATTCAGAGGGAAAAGGGACAAGAAAAAAATCCCCTTCTGTTCTGGACCATTTCTATCTTTCTACCCCCCAGATTCTTGGTTCTGCTCTCTGAACTGGACAAATCCAGTGTATCCTTGTTATTCTTCTCCTATTGTGTGCCATCCCCCAGCTCTTCCTCTTCCCGGCCGGCCTCCGTACTTGGAATTCTCTCTGCCTCCTGGCTTCCTTAGAGGCTCTACGAGAGGCCTTTCCGGGCAGTATTGTAAATTAATATAATAAAAGGTAATACACCTGTTGGAAATATGGGTCATGTATAATATAATGGACAATATATGAGAGTATATATACAACATATGCATATGCGTATGTGTATGTATATAGGCACACATAATAAATGAGAGGCAAAATACAGACGGCATATTGGCAATGTAGGTTCTGTATAATATGTCTGATACGCCTCTACATATGGTCTATGCATGTATGTGCACATCTATATGTCTACTTACAGATAGGGGTGGGGAGAGAGAGACAGGGACAGAGAGGAAGAGGAGCCTTTGTCTCCCCGCTTGTCCCCCATTAGAAAGGAGTTCTCAAGGACGGGGCCCTTCTGTGCGTTCTCATTGCTAGTGAGAGTGCTCCCGGCCCATAGAGTGAGAGTGCTCCTGGCCCATAGAGTGAGAGTGCTCCCGGCCCATACAGTGAGAGTGCTCCCGGCCCATACAGTGAGAGTGCTCCCGGCCCATAGAGTGAGAGTGCTCCCGACCCATAGAGTGAGAGTGCTCCCGGCCCATAGAGTGAGAGTGCTCCCGGCCCATAGAGTGAGAGTGCTCCCGGCCCATACAGTGAGAGTGCTCCCTGCCCATAGAGTGAGAGTGCTCCCGGCCCATAGAGTGAGAGTGCTCCCGGCCCATAGAGTGAGAGTGCTCCCGGCCCATAGAGTGAGAGTGCTCCCGGCCCATAGAGTGAGAGTGCTCCCGGCCCACAGTAAATGTCTCAGAAGTGCTTCCGAGCTATCCTCACACCGCACGGTAGAATTTCCAAAAGAAGCTACAGACGACTGGCTGAAGCTTCTTCTTTTCTATTTGAGGAAACTGAGGCCGGCCCTCCCCCCAGCTTTAGGGCCTTCCCTGGAGTCTGGACTCTGGGCCAGACCTCCCGCCTCCCAGGCCAGTGCTCTTTCTACACCAGGGGGCCTTAAAAAATCAAAGCTGCACAATGCTCTGGGGCTTCCTGACCGTCCGGGATGTTCCCCATTAGCCACGGAATCAAGCGTGTAATTGGGCCCTGTTCCACTTCTCCATGAGCACGCCTCTCCTCATGGTCTGGGAGACAAGCTGTTACTCTTCTGGGATTGAAGATGGGGGGCCCATGATGGGGGACTACATGAGCAAAGGGGGCTCCATAAGTGTGGGTTCCATGAGAAAAGGGGCTCCATAAGTGGGGGGGTTCCACGAGCAAAGGGGAACTAGATGAGCAGAGGGGGGCTAGATGGGTAGGGGTGCTGCATGAGCAAGGGACTCCATGAACAGAGGATGGCTACATAAGCTGGGGGACTACATGGGGGGGCTACAAGAAGCGGGGACTACAGGAGTAGAGGGGCTATATGAGCAAGGAGGGGCTACAAAAGGAAGAGCTCAGAAGGAGAGGGAGGACCAGGGCAGCAAGGCTCTTTCTCATTTTCAGTGGGCTTGGGAGGGCCCTCTGCCCTTCTCTGCACTAAGATTTTCCCCTTCTGGAACCTGATTCTAATAAACTGAGTAAAAGTCCTTCCTGAGGAACTGAGACAAGTTTGTCTCCCTCCTCCAGCTCCTCCCCCTCCCCCAAGAGAAGGCCAAAGGTTCCACTTCTGCAGAATTGAGGAGGGAAGCTGGGGGGCCTTTGGCAAGTTACTCAATCTCTCTGAGTCTCACCTTCCTGGTTGGTGAAATAAGAACGCCAAGGTGGCACTTGCTGCAGAAGTGTCAGTTCTGTCATTCAGCAGTCAGTCAGGAAACGAGCGGTCACTGAGTGCTGTCTGCAGCCAAGCCCTCGGCTTATTGCTGGAGAGGCGGAGAGGAGACTCAGCAAGTTCGCCCTCCCAGGACCCCCAGAACAGGAAGCTCAGCTTCCTGAGTGGAGGGGCTGCATGGGAGGGCACTGGGGTCCCGGGGATCCAGAGCCGGTGGGCTGACGGGGCTGGGGCTGCTGTTGCTCTGCAGGGCAAGGACCCAAGTCTTCCCCCCCCCCCCCCAGCCCTCACTTGGCCTGGACCAGAGAGCAGGAGAGGCCATTGAAGGAACATCTCCCTTATTTCTCTGATGGCGCCAATTTTCCCCCTCGAGGCACAGGGACGCTTTCTGGGCAGCTGCAGTCTTCAAGACTTGCCCGGAGTTGGGGCTGACGTCCTCGGGCCCGGTCAGTGTCAGAGGAAAGCCGGGCCCCGATCTTGGGGGAGCAGCGCTCTCCCTGCTTTCCCACACCGCCGGGAGCAGATGAAACGGGCCCGGTGAAAACCGCGATTGCTCGATTCCTGGCACTGACTAGATCCACATGTGATCATGTCCCCGCGTGGCCCCCCAGGAACCTCTTGCATTGCCTCCTGTGCTTTGAGACAAATAAATATCGCCAGCCCAGCTGCAGGTAACTCCGCCGTGGACAGGGAGCTTGTAAGGAAAGGAGGAAAAACAAAGGAAAACACTAAATCCACACAGGGAACAGAAATGGCCTTCCTCCCGAGAAATAAACATCGGCGCTTTCGCCATTGACATCACTTATAAACTAAAACCAATTCCACCCGACAAACAGCGCAGCAGGGGACAGGCCTGAGCTCCAGGTCAGCGAGGCCGGAATTCAGTCCCACTCGGAATCTTGCTTGGCACTGTGACTCTGGCTGAGTCACTCGACATCTTCCAGCCTCAGTTTCCTCATCTCTCGTAGAGGGCTGAAACTCTGCATCAGGCAATGTGAGACAGTGGCCCTATTAGCGAATGTTTGATGGTGGCTCTCCTCCCCACTGGTGCTTGCTGAATGTTTGCCAGTAAAATAATCATAGGTAAGGACAGGAGGGCGGAGGGAGAGAAAGGAGAGTCATTGGACGAGGAGGAGAGAGGCTGGAGACTCCGGACTCCAGAATCCAGGATACAACTTTGGCAAGCCCCATGGCAGCTTGCCTGCCTCCGTCACTTCTCCCCATGAAGACCAAGGACTTTAATTTACCCTGGCTCTGGCTGAGCCTGAGGCTCTCCAGGGAGCTAGACCGTGCTTTACAATCTCTAAAATGGGAAAAGCACTGAGCTCACGGAGGATGCCATGAGATGATATTTGTAAAGCACTTTGCAAACCTCAGAGCACCATATAAATGCATGCTGCTGTTGTTTTCAGTGGATTATTACTATGTGCAAGAAGCTGTGGAGGATGCTGGGAACGGTGACAAAATGAGGAACAGCCCCTAGCCTGCAGGGGTTTCCATTCTGCTGGTGAGAGGGGAGGGGGGTGGCTGTCCACAGATCGGTACTATTAATACCACATCTGTATGAAATTAAAGTCATTTCCAGGGAGTGAGAGAACGAATAACCCACAAAATCATGACCGTTCTAGACCCATTGAGCCACATAAAGGCAGGAGTTTGGGGTTGTTTCTATGTTTTAAAGCCACCCTTTCTATTTCAAAGGCCTTCACTGTATCCCAGAGGCTGCAGGCATTAAAACAGAAGCTCTGGCTCTAGCCTAACATTTCCTTCACATCCACCTGTCATTGGAAATTGGTTTGAGATAACTCCTAGGGGAGAAGAAGGAGAGAGAAAATGCTTTTTCCCCCCTAACTTCTGCTCAGAATTCCTATGAGACTTAATTATTTTCCAAATGGAGTTCCAAGAAATTAGCATTATTCAGTTATTCATTAAATAGAGGTGGGTTGATTATAAAATGAAAAAAAAAAATAAATCGAATGAGTATCCTGACAGTTTTGCTGCAAGCTTTCTATATTCTTATTCTGCTTATTCAGGTTTTAGAACAACCACTAAAAAAAAGGCAAAATCATGGTAGAATCATTATGGAAATCATGATGGAAACAATTTAGAAACTGCCTACAAGTACATAAGAACTTGTTTCTGGACTAAAAAAAAATCTGATTTGAGCAATGGGAATACTAGCTCTTTCAATTAACCAACCAAGCATTTATTAAGCACCTAGTGTATGCTAGATACATTCCCTGAGGCAGGGGATATGAAGACAGAAGTAAAAATCGTCCCTGTCCTCGAGAAGCATGGGCCAGCAGGACAGTTGGCAGTTTGCTCGCTGCCTCTCTATCTCTGTCTTTCTGTCTTTTTGTTTCTTTCTATGTTTTTCTATCTCTCTGTATCTCTTTCTGTCTGTCTGTCTCTATATCTGTCTTTCTTTCTCTATCTCTCTCTGTTTCTCTGTCTCTCTGTCTCTGTTCCTTAACACCTTAGTTAAGAAGGTTTCCTAGTTGGACAACTTTGTAGTGTCTAATTTTCTCAGAAGGATAAAAAGTCCATAAATATGATGAAGCCAATCAAGGAAAATCATTCCAATTGTCTTTAGCCTTCAGGAAGAATAGGAAAGGCAAGAAATGCAAATAAAGGACTAAAGGAAGTGGATGAATAAGAGAGATATTGGTCAAAAGTCTTAAAATTGACATAATGAAAAAAAGTCCATAAAAGTGACAACTCCTCCTCAGAAATCTCCACTGGCTCCCTATTGCCTCTAGCCAATGAAAATACTTCAGTTTGGTCTATCTCTAGTTTTATTTCATGGTATTTTCTCTTCAACTATTCTATATTCTGGCCCAATGGCCTGCTTACTGTTCCCCAGACTCAACATGTAATTTCCTGCCTCCATTTCTTTCTTCCCTCCTTCCCCCTCTCTTTCCCTCCCTCCTTGACTTTCTTCTTTCTTTGCTTCCTTCCTCTTTCCTTTCCTCCCTTTTTTTCCTTTTTTCTTCCCTTTTTCCCTCCCTCTCTTCCTTCCTTCCTTCCTTCCTTCCTTCCTTCCTTCCTTCCTTCCTTCCTTCCTTCCTTCCTTCCTTCCTTCCTTCCTTTCTTCCTTCTTTCCTTCCTTCTCTCCCTCATTCTCTTCATTCCTTCTTTCCTTCCTTCTCTCCCTTCCTTCTTCCTTCCTACTTTCCTTTCTTTCTATTTCCTCCCTCCCTCCTTCATTTCTTTCTTCCTCCCTTCCATCTGGTACTACATAAGGTACCATATCGTTACCTACAGATGCTCACAAAATATTTTTTTCCTTTTCTTTTGTACCTCTGAAGATATTTTGGAATTTACTGGCAAGATTTCTTTCTTAAGGACAAGACCTTAAACCAAAACCAATCCAATTCTCATTGGCCACCAACGGTCCCAGGCCAAGCTTCATTTGGTCATTGTTTGGGTCCTGATTGACCTCAGATTGAATGTAACTAGCTTGGGTCACAAACTCTGAGGTTCTTCCCCTCCCAGACTCATTCATTCATTCATTTAGATTGTTTTGGACTAGGGGAAAGAGGAGATTCCTTGCCCCAGTTGCTCCCCAGAATTAATCACTAATTGGATGTTACCACAGTCAAACTGGGACATGTTGAAGACGTGAGCTTGAAAAGACCAAAATCTCCCATTGCATCCCGAGTCATCTCCAATCGTCCTGATCTACATCTGGCCATGACACCCAGATGGCTCTGGAGGGGAAAGTGAGGCAGGTGACCCCGCCCAGCCCTCCCTCACTTAAACCCAATTCACTTGCACGTGTCACCTCCCTGTTGTCCTGGTCCTCTCTGAGAACAAGGGACAATGAACAACCTCTGCTAAGCTGTCATAACATACCAACATCCAAATACAATCTAATGTACATGATTTAAGATGTGTCCATTCTCCAGATTCTAAAAACAACATTCAAACTAAATTGAAGAGCAAATGTTCTCTAAGATTAGTTCTTAAAAAGAAAAACTAATCAAGCTCCTTTTCCACATCCTCTGTCCACTAAAAAGCCTTAAAATAGGACCATTTTGTTTTTAATTTATCTCTGATTCTTACTAGAAGGAAAGCTCCAGCAACAAATCCTGCCTTCTGCCTTCTGTCCCCACTCTCTACTCATCCGTCTTCCCTCTGAGTCTCCCCTGGGCATATTCTGTGCTCTGTGTGTGTGTGTGTGTGTGTGTGTGTGTGCTGATCTTCCCATTATATTGTAAGTACCTTGATGAGGAGGACTTTGTCCTTGGGGAAACATCCTCACTTGGGGTTTGTACCCCACTATTGTCCCCCTTGTACCCACTTATTAATGGTTGTTGAACTGAAGCCAGTACTAAATTCTTTTATATGGCTTTAGGATGATAGAACATCTTAGTAAGCACTTTTTCTTCCTTAAGTGTGTAAAGAGGGGAATTTCTAAGGGAGAGAAAATGAGTAATTTGGCCCAAAATGTGAAAATCCCTACGGAGCAGCCAATGAGTTTTACTTCAAATAAACCCCTGATTTTTTTCATACTTGAAAACTCATTAGTAATTTATTGCAAATACACTCTTTGATTTCTTACATGTATTTTTTATGATCAGAAAGGAAGGCCAAGCCTTTGACTTGAAACGAACACAGCCTTGGGTTACATCCAGGGACTTTTTAATTGTCAGGGCCCAGCGTGTGTCTTTCGGGTCTTATTCAGCACCGGCGAGGGGCCCCTTGGGGCTCTCAGAACCTCCAGGTGTACTCCAAATGCAGCGTGATTTGCGGCAAACAGCCTCTCTTTGACTCCCTGGTCCTTCCCACCTTCTGTCAAGGCCTTTCAATCCCGACTCTATCATCCAGCCTGACTGCTGTCAACAGCGACTGCTTCATCCACAGATTGTGGCCAGCCTCCTCCCTGTGTCTTCAGGACGTTGTCAAAGATGTGGAGAGATACCGAGCCAAGGACAAAGGCCTTGTGTCAGTCATAATGGAGAGTCGGCGATAAGAAGCTTGAAGACAAGAAAACTGAGGGCTGGGCTGCAGAATAGCTCTCCCTAAGTACTTCAGAAACCCTCAGGAAGAAGAAGGCTTCTTTTTTTTCTTCTTTTCCTGAGAAGGTGAAATGAGAAGCAATGGATGGAAGTTGCAAATAGTCCGATGCAGCCTTTGTGTGGAGAAGCTTCTTAACCTTAGAGCTACTGAAAAGCTGGATGGGCCCTTTGTCAGGCAGTACATTCCCTCTCTCTGCGGGAAGTCTTCCAACAAAGTCTGGCCACTAGACACTAGAGTTGGGATTTTGGTTTTTAAGGAGCGTGCCAGACTGGATGGCTACTCAGTCCGCTTCTACCTCTGAGGTCCTGCAATTCTTTAATGCTGTCAGCTCACTGAAGACTTTTATCTAGGTTGAGAGCAATCCTTTATCCAATGCTCTTTGGGGACCATTGGTCAACTAGCTCTTAGCAGTCCTCTTTATTAGAATAGAGATGAAAAAAGACTAGGAAAATCAATGGGCTTTGACTTGGTTCCAATTCTCAGCTCTTCCATTAAGAAATTGTGCGACCTTGAACAAATCACTCAACTCACTAAGTCTTGTTTTCCTCATATATAAAAAAGAAAATAGAGGCAGAATACAATAAAAGAAAGAAGATTAAACTTGGAGTCACAGATTTCGAATTTGAATCCTAACTATGACATTTACTACCCATGTGATGTTGGGTGATACCTGTCAATTCCTTATCTATCAAAGAGAAATTTGGACTAAATCACCCCTGAGCCCTTCCTGTCTTCGACCGATGGGCTAATGATTGGGTAGGCTTCCGTGCTAAAGAATGACCTCAACTGTCCTATTCAGCTCTCAACCCTCCCAGGATGCTGGTTGTCACCCAAGCCACATTTGCTTTCCATCTGATCAGATGTGGTTTGGGTAATAAAGCATCCAACCCAATGGGCTTCTTAAGTGTCTCCCCAAATCCAAGCTACGCTGTCAAAATGTTGTCATTCTAACCATCTGCCCAGAGCTGTGAGTGCCACTGATCCAGGAATCCCATCAAAAAGAAAACTTAACAATGTGAAATTTAATCAGAAAGAAAGAGCAGAATCTTGAGCTAAAAATCTCAAAATCATTTGCCTCTGTTTGGGATAAGGAGGCCTGATCTTGTAGCTGTGCCTCCAAAGGACTTTCCTTTATACTGGGAGGCTTTCTTGTCTAATAAAATAGTAAAATGGACGTCAAAATGTGTGGTAAAGCTCACATTTCTGTCCATCTTTAAATACTTCTTTTCCTTCTTTGTCTTCGTCTAGGCTTTCGTTGGCTTCTCCCCCAATTCAATTTAATACCATCAGATTCTGAGACCGCTCACATTTCATTTTTTGTAGATATCTACTTTAGAATTCTATTTAAAAACTTCACTCCATTTTTATACTACTACTATTATCCACTAAGCCCCCTCCCCATCGAACCTTTCTTTGTTTGAAAGGACAAGAATTCAGCAAAATTGACCAACAAAAAGAGCAAGTCTGATACCCAGAGGTTCCCATTCATAGGTATATGAATGAATGCAGTATTTAAGTACTTGATAATGAAAAGCACTGTGCTAAGCAGTGCTTGAAGTGCCTGCAGGTTGCCACAAGTCAGGCTTGCCAGGATGATGGCCAAGGATATTGGCTGGCAGCCCAAGGTTTGACGATTGCCAAGGTTCAGGAGTTCAAGCTCATAGATTGACCCTACTGGGAGTGACAAGAGATGTAAGGTGGTGGTCTTGGTCTGCCTTGCTTGTCTCTCCCCAGAGTTCTGATCTAGTTAGGCCGGCCTGCCTCCCCCCAGCTAGTGATCAATGGGAATGACTAACCTTTCTACCGGAAGTGGAACTGACAAAAGTTAAGTCACATTTAATCAATACACATTATTAAGTGTTTACTCTATTCCAGGCCCTGTGCTAAGTGCTGAGGATACAAAAAAGCCAAGTCAATCTTTGCTCTCCCGGTGCTCACAGTCTCCTAGGAGTAGCAATGCGTAAACTATACATAAACAAGCTAGAGGCAGGATAATTCTGAAATAACCACCAGGGAAAGATGGAGCACTAAGAGTGATTGAAAAGGCTTTGTGGAGATGATCAGGTACTTGAAATAGACCAGGAAAGCTGGGAGGCAAAGATGAGGAAGAAGAGAATTCGAGGGATGAGGGATAGCAATGAAAGTGCCAGGAGCCAAGAGTCATGAAGATCATGGATGGAGGAACGGCTAGGAGTCAAAAGATGGACTGTCATGGATGGAGGAAGAGCCAGGAGCTGTTCTCTGAAGTGCAGATTATGTGGGAGAGGGGGTGGGGGTAGGGCATGAAAGGGAATAAGGTTTAAGACAACTAGAAAAATAGAGGGTTGGAAGTAGATAAGAAAAACCAAGCAGAATTTTTTTACTTGATTCTAGAGATGATAGGAAGTTACATGAGGTACCACAGTGTTGGAGAGTGCACTTCATTCGGCCTGAGTTCAAATCTACCCTCAGATGCCTCTTACTATATGAACTTAGACAAGTCATTTAAACTTTGTCTGCCTCCATTCCTACTTTTTTGTAAAATGGAGATAATAACGGCACTTATTTTCCGGGGTTCTCAGGATGCTAAAATGAGATTATGTTTGTAAAGAGCTTTGCAAAAGTTAAAGCCCTTTAAAAATGCTAGCTGTATACCGAGTAGGAGGGATGATGAGATTGGACCTGAGCTTTGAGAAAATCTCTGGCAGCAGAGTGGAGGATGCCCTGGAACAAGAGAGATTTGAAGCAGATGGACCTACCAGAGGCTATTTAAATAGTCTAGATATGAAGTGATGAGAGCCTGTGCTAGGGTGGTGGCCATGCCAGAGAAGGGGGGGGATTTATTAGAGAGATGTTAAAAACATAAAATCAATAGGTCTTGGCAACAGATTGGATATGGGGATTGAGAGAGGGAGGGAGGAGAAGTCAAGGATAACATCTCGATTTTGAGCTCAGCTGATGGAGAGGATGGTGTCCCTTGAGAGTACTAGGAAAATTAGGAAGAGAGGAGCTTTTAGGGGAAGAGATAAGGAGTTCCATTTTGGAAAATTCAAGTTTGAAATGTCTATGGAAAACCAGTTCATTATATCCAACAGGCAGTAGGAGATATGAGATGGGAGGTCGGCAGGAAAGTTAGGATCGGATAATAATCAGTATAGAGATGACAGCTGAATGACAGCTGACGGGATCACCAAGTGCAGTGATCTGCAGAAGATGGGCTAGGACAGAGCCCAGAGGACACCCACAGTTAGAGGAGGAAAATCCAGAGTGATCAGATAGATTGAAGTAGAACGAGGACACAGCAGTGTCAAGAAAACCTAGAAAAAAATAGAATATCAAGGCCTTACCCAGTCACATGTGTCGTTTCATTTGTTCAGTCATGTCTGACTTTCCATGACCCCATATAGGGTTTTTTTTTTTTGGCAGAGATACCACAGGGCTTTGCCTTTTCCTTCTCCAGCTCATCTTACCAATGAAGAAACTGAGTCAAGCAAGGTTAAGTTTCTGCACAGCTACTCACACAACTACTAAGTGTCCGAGTCAGATTTGAACTCATTTTCTCGATCCTAAGCCTAGTGTTCTCTGCTCGATGGCACCACTTAGCTGCCCCCCAATCACATATCTCATTAATATTCAAGACCTTACCTAGTCACATGCTCATTAAGACAAATGTTAAGTCAGTTAGCTAAATTATTAACTAAGGTAGAATTTGGACTGAGTTCTTCCTTATTCCAAGCTCTGAGCTCTATCCACTGCGTTACCCTCTGTCTATAATGCTGCACATCCCCAATTATTTGATGCAATTGAATTTCTCGGCTGACATGATATAAAGTTTTAGGGAAGTTGTTCACTCCCAATGAGACCAAGTTTCTGCCCTCTTGTAAATGAAAATGGGCAGCTTCTCTTCGAAGAATGCTGAAGATAGCAGGTTTAGGAGTAAATTCTCATTCCTCAAACTAGCGATTTTCTGTAGAATTTCTAGATCTCATTTTTTTTCTATTCAAGTGGATTTTCTTTGCCTTTATCCTGTGGGTGCAGCAAAGCAGGTTGTTATGGATTTTGTGAGCCTCTGAGAATCTGCCTGCTGCCAAGGTAACTGCCTCCTTCTCACACCTAAAGCAGCTTTAGTGGAGGAAGGGAGACAAAGGAGGGAGGAAGCCAATTGGGAAGAGTTTATCTTTGGGGATCCTGTTATTGAGTTGATTTACACGGTTGCACCATTTGTTCTAAATAGCCCAAGGGTCCAAATACAAACATGGTTCCCATTGATTACAATATCAATAAAAATAGAAAAAAAGCAGGAATTATCCCGAGTTATGATAGAAATATCAGCATAAAACAGCTTGAAATTCCATCAGAGCAGCTTGCTCCATGTTGCAAATGCCAGCTTGAAAAGATAGCTCTAATAGCGTGCCTCGAAGCCCATTGGAGTGGAGGCTCTGTCAAATCTTGGAAAGAACACGGGGCTCTTAAGATGAGAAACCAATAAAGAGTGGGAGATGATAAGGTTTGGCTGAGAGACAAGGGGCAGAGATGTGATCAGCTTGATCTCAAGCCTCCCTCATTTCCCAGGTGAGGATGCTGAGGAGGCAGCTGACTTGTCCAAGGTCATACAGGTAGCAAGTAACAAAGCCAAGCTTTAAATCCAGGACTTCTGAGTCTGTCTTTTGCAGCATTCTGTTACTTAATTCTAAGTTTTCTGAATTGACAATTACCAACCGCTAGGAGGAGTGGGTAAATGATGTCTACCTAACACAGATGAAGTTGTTCTCTTTACATACCCATTTTAATGGGAATAGTTTGAATGCATATCTCCCATAGAGTAATGGATAGAAAACTTTACTTCTCACATTCTGCCTCTGACATGTTCTGATTGCTTGACTCCAGGCAGGTCTCTCTGATCTCTTGGCACTGATCTAGGCATGGGGGAATGGATGGCAAACACAAGGCCGGGGGCTACACTGGCTCAACCAGATTAAAATATAGCTGGAGAATATTTGACAAAATATATCAAAATACAGTAAAGTATAGATGGTATTAATATGTGGTTTTCTAATCTAATGTGCAGTTGTGGGACTTTTCTGTATACTCTAGGGGAACCCTAAGTAATGTAAGGTAGGAGCTATATTCAAACTCAGGCTGCCTTGAGTCTGATGTTGACCTTGGGTCACACTGTCTTTCCTCTTCAATTCGTGTTCTTACAGGGAATAATTAAAACATAACTTAACTCTTACTGACTCCTGGTCAGCATCCTGGAAATGCAATCCACTCCCAAGGTCTGCTGAGGTTGGATCCGCTGAGGAAATGACGCCTGGCTTCTTTTGTCTCCTCACTCAATGCAAAATGATTACTCATCTCTATTTAGGATTCTCTCTCTCTCTCTCTCTCTCTCTCTCTCTCTCTCTCTCTCTCTCTCTCTCTGTCTCTCTCTCTGTCTCTCTGTCTCTCTGTCTCTCTCTCTCTGTCTCTGTCTCTCTGTCTCTCTCTCTCTCTCGCTCTCTCTCTCTCTCTCTTTCTCTCTCTCTCTCTCTCTGTCTCTCTCTCTCTCTCTCTCTCTCTCTCTCTCTCTCTCTCTCTCTCTCTGTCTCTCTGTCTCTCTGTCTCTCTCCTCTCTCTCTCTCTCTGTCTCTCTGTCCTCTCTCTCTCTCTCTCTGTCTCTCTGTCTCTCTGTCTCTCTCTGTCTCTCTGTCTCTCTGTCTCTCTCCTCTCTCTCTCTCTCTCTCTCTCTCTCTCTCTCTCTCTCTCTCTCTCAATTCATTTTCTTTTTATTTCCTTTCCCTTTTTTTTTTTTTTTGACGACAATCACCAAATCTTTTATTCCAATTTTTCCCCTCCTTCTCCCCACCCCCTCCCCCAGATGGCAGGTTGTTTGTCTCTCTTTAGGAGGGAGAGAGCCAATTGGGAAGAGTTTATCTTTGGGGATCCTGTTATTGAGTTGATTTACCCAGTTGCGCCATTTGTTCTAAGTAGCCCAAGGGTCCGAATACAAACATGGTTAAATTGTTAATGCATATTAATAGCAACAACTTTTCTCATTTTCTACCTCTTATATTATGGGGAGGGATATTATTTGATCTGAAAGAAGATGAAATGGGATTTTGAGCCAGGGGCTGGGACACAAAGGAAGAGCTTCTTACTGATAGTGGAAAGCCTGGAGGTGGAGATGAGGAGCAAGAGAATCCCAAGAACGGGAAATAGCCAGTCCTTCAATAACCATCCATTAAGTGCATTTCTCCCTTCTGAAGGTGTCCCTGAGATCTAGAAAATCCACATAAAATCTTTTGACCCTCCCTTCATACTGGAGAAAAATTCTAAATTATTTTGGTATTAGAAAATAAAATAAGTTGATATTATACAAGGCAACACATGTATTTTATGCATTTCTGAGTTTCTAAAATGCTTTTGTATCCTCTGCTGTGTCTGCAAAAATTCCCATTTAATTTCTGATGCTGGCCTTCGATGTTCTAAAACTAAAGTGGGAAAAGTCAAAATGTGGAAGGGATAACTGGATTAGATGACAACATACAAAAGTGATAACTGCACTAGGAGATGACAACTTGCAAAAGGATAACAACATAAAAAGTGAGGACAGCAATGGAGAACTATTCTAAGCCCTGAAGATACAAAGAGCAGATATAGTCAAGGAAAACGTCCTAACAATTAGAACAAAGAAAGATGGGCTGCTTCAGAGGTTAGTGGGCTCTCCCTCACTGCAGATCTTCAAGAAAAGCCTAGGAGCCCCTCACCCTGTATACTGGAGAGGTCATATTGTACATGAAGAGAGTTCCAGACTTGGAATCAGGAAGATTCCAAGCTGGACAGCTACTTGCAGTGTATGACCTTAAATCAATTAACCTCTCCAATCTTCAATTAACTCTTCTATAATTTGGGGATAGAATAGCACCTACTCGTTATGAGAATTAAGTGAAGTAAATATATAAAGTGTGATACAAATCCTATATAATTTTTTTATAATTACTACTTTTTTATAATTTTAATATTTTATTTTACTACTTACATGTAAAAACAATTATCAATATTTTTTTTACTTTGAGTTCCAAATTTTCTCTCCTTTCTGCCTCTCTTTCTATGATATATATTAGCTATATAGAGATTATATATGTTCACTGTATGAAGCATATTTCCAAATTCATTATGATGTGAAAGAAAAAATAAAAGAAATGAACACATATAAACACCAAAAAAAGTGAAAAGAGTCTGGTTCAATCTTCATTCAGACTCCATCAGTTCTTTGTCCAGATATGGATCATTTGGTGTAATTACTAGAGAGATTTCTTTTAGGGGCCTGGTTTAGAATGGATGGATAGCTCCTTTAACACTTTGATTCTGTGTTTTGAGAGTTCTTGATCTCTGACCACGTGGTAGGAAAGCCTGGATCCTTACTATGGTACAATGCAGAGGGGCCCACAGGCCTTTTCGAGTGCCAGGCTGGGAGCCCTGTCTATGCCTGCCTCCTTGTACTTCCACCCCCACTTGGTCCTTGAAGACTCATCTTGAGATTGAGCTCTCTCCAGCTCTCTCAAGGAGAAATGATGACAACTCCCCACCGTTTATTCTGACATTCTGCCCACATCCTGTGCGCTACACAAACCCCCATGCTCAAAGATTAGTGCGTAATGGAAATGTTAGTATCTAGCCATTTATTTCAAAGGCTTTGTATGGTCCTGAGGCAACACATCATCATCTGCTGGAAAATTCAGGCCTTGGGGAAGAGGAAACCTAGAGCACCTCGAACCCCAGGACTTCCCAAAATTGTTGGGAACTCTTAAGCAGGCCTAGTAAACTCCCTATCTCAAGCTGTTAGTCTATAGAATGGATGGAGAAGCAACTGAGCAAAGTGGATATCACAGGTGACTGTTCTCAATGGAAGCTGGATTCAAATCCTGCCTTTAATAGGTAAA
Organism: Sminthopsis crassicaudata; assembly: GCF_048593235.1. Lineage (NCBI taxonomy): Eukaryota > Metazoa > Chordata > Mammalia > Dasyuromorphia > Dasyuridae > Sminthopsis > Sminthopsis crassicaudata. The sequence continues at coordinate 6,766,205 of NC_133620.1, read as the reverse complement.
GGCCTTGTCTCCAAACCTGCCAGGGAAGCCACAGTCCTCTAAGACCATGGAAAAGATGGATCCAGACTTGCTTTCCACATGGAAGAAATTCCCTGGGTCAGGAAAATGAGTTGTCTCTGGGGCTCCTCCCTATGCAACTTAGGGGCAATTTCTTCATAGACCACCAGCTTCTTTGCTAGAATGAGAAGGCTGAATTATGTGGGCTCTGAGGTCTCTTACAATCCTCGATCTGTGATCCAAGGATAGGCTGGGGAACAGAAACTCCCCAATAAGAACAAGTCCACAGCATTTTTGAAACTTGCAATAATAGATAATCTTCTAGACACTGAAAAGTTAAGAGACTTGGGGTAACAAAGCCTATAGAAGTCAGGAGTGGGACTTGAACCTGAGTTTTCCTGGCTTCAAGACCAGCTCTCTCTCTACTTCAACTCACTGCCTCTATGATCCTCTGAAGCTATAGGAACACACACACACACACACACACACACACACACACACACACACACAAACACACACACAAACACACACACACACACACACACGTGCGCGCGCTTGCTATTAATATCTTTGCTCTTAACTTTACAGAGCTATTGTACAGACTTGTGAGTTTTTCTTTGTTTTATTTGGACCTGTGATTCCATTGGAATATTGAATCCCAAGTGAAGAAACCCCTTTGCCAGTACAGATTAGAGCCTACTTGAAATTCATATTGTTAGAGAACTGTCTGGGGTTACTAACTGGGATGCCCAGGAAGCGGTTTATCCATTCTTATGGCCATAAGAATCAGAGGCTGGCCTTCTTCTCAGGGCTTCTGGCCTCCAAGGTCAATGTTCTAACAGTGCTTCTTTCTTATAGAAGAACACAATAGAGTACATATGAAACCATCATGATAAATCATACACAAGTCATACACAAATATAGAGCATTAGTTACCTCCTCTAGCTCCCAGATATTCAGAAGAGGGGGTTTGAACTCAGGGTCCAAAGGGAACACTCCTTGACACTGTTGCTTAAGAAATGTTTGTTGAAATGAGCTGATTCAGACCAATTCCAATAGACTTGTGATGGAGAGAGCCATCTGCATCCAGAGAGGACATGGGAAATGTGGATCACTACAAAGCATTTTTGCCTTTTTGTTGTTTGCTTGGTTTTTTTTTTTTATCATTTTTTCCCTTTTTGATCTGCTTTTTCTTGTGCAGCAAAATAAATATGGAAATATGTATAGAATTATTGCACATGTTTAACTTATATTGGAGTACTAGGTGTCTAGGGGAGGGGTGAGTCAGAGAAGGAGAAAAATTTGGAACATAAGGTTTTACAAGGTGAATGCTGAAAACTATCTTTGCATATATTTTGAAAATAAAAAGCTAGTATTTAAAAAGAAAAAAAAACCAAATGCTTTTTGACAGGTTAAAATTAGATAGAGTATTCAAGTTGTTTTGAGGTGTGGGGAAAGGTATATGCAGGTCTGAACTTTGTTTTTTACTAACATGTAGATGAAATATATCATTTCCTTCCATTGCAAATCTTTACCCTGAGAAAGGACCCTTGGGTTCATTATGCAAAGAGATCCATGAATAAAAGAAGATTAAAAACCTCAGATAACAAAATAGGTACTATACTTTTTTAAAAAAAAATTCTATAAAATTCATTCTTATTTATTTATTTATTTGTTTGTTTGTTGTGTTTATTTAATTATTTATTTTTGCTGAGGCAATTGGGGTTAAGTGACTTGCCCAGAATCACACAACTAGGAAGTGTTAAGTGTCTGAGGTCAGATTTGAACTCAGGTCCTCCTGACTTCAGGGCTGGTGCTATATCCACTGCCCCATGTAGCTGCCCCTAAAATTCATTTTTTAAAGAAATTCTCTTGGTTTTATAGAAAATGAAACTGAGATCAAGGAGACATTCTCAAGGTCATTGCTAGTGCAATGCCATGACTAAAACCTAAGATGTATAGTTTTGTGGGGTTTTCCTTAATATTTACATTGTTACCTTCAATCTTAAGTCCAGGATGATGTATTTATAATCACTTAAAGAGGGTGGTTTGATGATGAAGTTTCCCCAAATCCTTTTGTTACCTACTAAAGTTAGAAGTTATGCTCTATGTAAAATATGTTTTAGACATGTTATGGTCAATTAGCCATGAGTGTGATGTTATTTGTACAAGGAGAGAGAGACAGAGAGACAGAGACAGAGAGAGACAGAGAGAGACAGAGAGAGAAAGAGAGAGAGAGAGAGAGAGAGAGAGAGAAAGAGAGAGAGAGAGAGAGAGAGAGGGAGAGATAGAGAGAGAAAGAGAGAGAGAGAGAGAGGGAGAGATAGAGAGAGAAAGAGAGAGAGAGAGAGAGAGAGAGAGAGAGAGAGAGAGAGAGAGAGAGAGAGAGAGAGAGAGAGAGTGGAAGGAAGGAAGGGAAGGAAGAAAGGAAAGAAGGAAGGGAAGGAAGAAAGGAAGGAAGAAAGAAGGAAGGGAAGGAAGGAAGGAAGGAAGGAAGGAAGGAAGGAAGGAAGGAAGGAAGGAAGGAAGGAAGGAAGGAAGGAAGGAAGGAAGGAAGGAAGGAAGGAAGGAAGGAAGGAAGGAAGGAAAGAAAGAGAGAGAGAGAATACAAAATTGCTGTAATTGAATACTTTGGCTAACAAAGAAAAAGGCCCTCAGAGATAGTTCATGATGCAAATTCTGGTGCAGGGATAAAATTACATTGTAAAAAACAAATCACTACCACAAATCAGTAGAGCATGGTCTTTCACCCAAGATCAGGAACTACTATTTCCATCAAGACATGTAGGATTCATGAAGATAGTTTCTGATACAAAAAGGACCATCATAGGTCTCCGATCCCTGGGGTCAGAATTCAGTATGGCATGAATCAGATAAGGAGGAAAGCCCTTTACCCAAATGGAAGAATCTCTCTATTTCCTCAACTGGAGAGGCAGAGGAATCAGAGATTTTGTTTTCCTTGAGGCCCTTCCTTCTCCATGGCAGTAGGAGGGAGGGATGTGCAATTCTGCTTTGGAGAGTTGAGGACTGGGCCAGGAATCGGTCTGAATATGTACAAATGTCCTTTGTGTCAAGGGAAGAATATGTTCGATTTCTGCTCCAAAATAGAAAGTTATTATATTATTCTCCATTTTAACTAACAGAATTGGGTCTTTTTTTCCCCCAAGAGCAGAGAATGAAACACCCTTTTTTTTCTCTTTCTCTAGTGCAGTGCCTGGAGATGACAACCAAACGGAAGATCATCGGCCGCCTGGTGCCGTGCCGATGTTTCCGAGGCGAAGAAGAAATCGTCGCAGTGTTGGATTACTCTCACTGCGGCCTGCAGCAGGTGCCAAAGGAGGTTTTTAACTTTGAGCGGACCCTAGAGGAACTTTATCTAGATGCCAATCAAATTGAAGAGCTGCCCAAGGTAAATGTTTGTGGATCAAAAATATAACCTCTAAATGAGCACTAGAGGAATTTAAAGGGTTATCCACACGGTCTAAATATTGTCAGTTCTCAGAAAGAGCTCCAGAAAGCATCAACAAATAACACCTCTGATAATCTCTTTAATCAATGCTATTGCTTGATGTCTCATTTTATAGAAAACAGGATACTGCATGTGGATATTATATTGTTGTACTATTTGTACAAAGGAAAGTTTTCCTTTAAAACAAGCAAGGATTTGTTCTCCAAGCAAAATCAGATTGATTGGGCTCAATGGTAATCAATGAATCAATCAACAAACATGTATTAATGCTCCTACCTACCATGTGCTAGATACTACGTCAAGCTCTGGGAATATGAAGATAAGGAAACCAGTCCTTATCATCAAGAAGCTTACATTCTAATAGAAGAAAAATATATATATATATGTATGTATGTATATATATATACATACATATATATATATATATATATATATATATATATTTAACATAATCAGATCCAATGTGGTAACCTTGGAGGGGGAATGAGTAGGTGGTACTTGAGCTGAGTCAAGGAGATTTAAGTGAGGAGAGAAAAAATTCCAGGCATGAGCCAGTAGAAGGGAGATGAGATGACAGATGGAGCTTTGTGTGTGAGGAATAGCAAGAAGGCTTCTAGGGCTGAGCCAAAAATAGTGTGGACGGGAGTCATGTAGAAGTAGGCTACAGAAGTAGGAAGGGGCCAAAGAAGATTTTTTTCTATTTGATTATAGAGGAAATAGGGAGCCCTTGATGTTTTTTGAGTTCAGGAGCAGGGAGAAAGCGAAGGTGACATGGTCAGAACTGTGCTCGGAGAAAATAATTTCGGTAGCTGTGTGAAGAGTGATTGAAGTGAGGAGAGACTTCAATCATGTGGCTTGTGACCCACCCTGCTAACCAGCCTTTATCTCTCCAGTCTTTCATGACTAAAATCCTTGCCAAGGATGAAGGTCTCAGCTTCCTGCCCTCTTATTTTCTTCTCAACTCTCTAAAGTCTTCTGCTGTCATTAGTAGCCAACACTATTCTCTCCAAAGTCCTAAATGAGCTGCTTGTGATTGTTCCAACGAATCTTCTTCCTTTCTGGATCTCTCTATAGTCCTTGACTTTATTGATCACCCATTTCTCCTGGATATCTTCTTCTCTTGAGTTTTAGTGATACTACTCTCTCCTGGCTTTTCTCCTATGTAGGGGCTAACTCCTTTTTAAATCGTTTGCTAGATCTTCAACCAGGGCATGTTTATGATTTCTGGGCATCCCACTTGACTCTGTCCTGGGCCCACGTCTCTTCTATTGGTGATCTCACAGCTCCCAGGGATTTAAATTCCATTCCTATGCTGATGGTTCCCAGATCTATTTATTCAGCCCTTGCATCTCTGCTAATCTCCAATGTTGCATCTCCAGCTGCCTATTGAATATCTCAAAACAAATATACTTTTGGATGTCCTATAAACATCTTCAACTAAACATATCCAAAACCGACGTTGGTATATTCCCAAAAAAAACCTTCCCCTTTTCCTATTTTTCCAATTACTAGCCAGGGCATCACATCCTCCCAGTCACCCAGGCTCACAATCTAGATGTCATTATGAACTCCTCAATCTTTCAGTCCCCATATCCATTACATTGCCAAATCCTGTCATTTCTACTTTTTGTGTTCTTTCCTTTGATACTGCCACTAGGCAGGTGCAAACCTCCTCACCTTGTCCTTGGACCATTTTCATAGTCTTCCACTGGATTTTCAATGTCTCATTGCTCCCCACTTCAGTCCATCCTCCATTCAGCTATCGAAGTAAAATTCCTAAAACATGCACAGATTTGATCATGTCCCACTTCCATACTCCCACCCCATTCAATACAATCCAGTGGCTACCTCTGACCTCTAGATTCAAATTTAAAATATGTAGTTGTTAGGATTACCAGGTGAGAACTCAGGTTGTCTGGACAGTGACAAGGTGAGAACTCAGATTGTCTGGACAGTGACAAGGTGAGAACTCACCTGGTAATCCTAACATGTAGTGTTTAAATCCCTCCATAGTCTGCCCACACACATGTATTTCCAGTCTTCTCACATCTCTTCATGTGCTCTGTAATCCAGTTTCCTTGTATCTCACACAAACTCCTCCCAACTTGGAGCATTTTTGCTGTCTCCCATGCCTGCAATGCCCAGCCTCTTCATCTTTACCTCCTGGTTTTCCTGGCTTCTTTTAAGACTCAACTAAAATCCATTTTCTATAAGAGTCCTTTCCTCATCCCCCTTAATGTTTTTTTTTAAAGATCATCTCCAATTTAATCTGTACTTATTTCATTTGTGCATATCTATTTGCATATTTCCCCTCCATCACATTGAGAGCAGATTCTACAGTTGTGCATGTCTTTGTCTTCCCAGCACTTAGCACAATGTCCAGCACATAGTAGGTGCTCAATAATTTAATTATTACCTTGACTTGACTTACTCTCAAGGAACTTACTTCTATTGTAAGAACCATGTGCAGAGATAAGTAATAAAAAAATGTTTGATCTTATCCTTCTTCTATATGCCAACTTTCTAAATGCTTGAAATCAACTAGCATAACACTTTGCCATTTATCTTAATTCACTGATCTCTTCAAACCACCCAATGTGATCAAGCTCAATCAGTCAACATTGAAGCATGTTTGTAAAAGATCTTTGGCTCATGGAAATGTAGAACTAGAAGGAAATGGAGAGTCAGAGATTTTCCATCATTTATCCAAGATCACATATACCTTAAGTAACAGGTCTCCTGACTCCAAATCGAATGCTCTTTCAAACCAGTCCATAGTCCATTTTCTATGCATTTGATATTTTTTTCTATTAATGCCAAGAGAAGGTGTCATGCCAATTCAGTCACTAGAAGCAGTGCCATCAAAAACCCATTACTCTTAGCAGCTTCAGAAATTTCAATTTTCTGGGCACAACAGTCTTTGAATAATATCCTTTGAATAGGAATATATTTTGCAGTCCGATCACAAACTTTTCCATGAAAGGAGTCTCCTTGATAGGTACCTCAAATATCTTCTTTCATGATGCTCAAAAAATAATAGTTTGTTATTTGGTTGCTATAATTTATTGTATAAATAATATATTTATAAATATTATATTCATGTGATAAATATTAAATAAATTTATTATATAAATTTAATAAATTAAACAGGATTTTAAGTCACACATTAAATGGTTTAATTTAAATATTGGGATCAACAGGTATTTTTAAGGACTTATTAGATTCAGCATTATGCTAAATTCTAGAGCTGAAAAGATTAAAATGAAATCATCCTTCCCCTCAAGGTGTTCTCATTTTATTAAAAGAAAGAGAGAGAGAACATATATACACAGCTTTCTGCAAAATATATGCATGATATCCAAGGTCCTGGACTCATTCAGAATTATGGATTCGTGGACTAGTGGTAATCTTAGAGGAAGAGGTTTATTTCTTTTTTTTTTATTTAGAATTTTTTCCACAGTATATATGCATGAGTAATTTTTTTATAATATTATCCCTTGTATTCATTTTTCCAAATTATCCCCTCCCTCCTTCTACTGCCTACCCCCGATGACAGGCAATCCCATACATTTTACATGTGTTACAATAAAACCTAGATACAATCTATGTGTGTAAATCCCATTTTCTTGTTGCACGGTAAGTATTGGATTCCGAAGGTATAAGTAACCTGGGTAGATAGACAGTAGTGCTAACAATTTACATTCACTTCCCAGTGTTCCTTCTCTGGGTGTAGTTGTTTCTGTCCATCATTGATCAACTGGAAGTGAGTTGGATCTTCTTTATGTTGAAGATTTCCACTTCCATCAGAATACATCCTCATACAGTATTGAAGTGTACAGCGATCTTCTGGTTCTATTCATTTCACTCAGTCATCAGTTGATGTAAGTCTCTCACAAGCCTCTCTGTATTCCCTCGCTGCTGGTCATTTCTTACAGAGCAATAATCATTCCATAACCTTCATATACCATAATTTACCCAACCATTCTCCAATGGATGGACATCCATTCATGGAAGAGGTTTATTTCACAGGATCAGGTTATCTCTTGTCCCAACTGGAAATTTCCAAGGAAATCTCTAAGAAAAGCTTCAGAATGACTCAGGTCTAAGATTTCACTAAGTAATGAGCTCCCCAACTCCCACAAAGATAATCAATGTATGATATGGGTATCAAGTAGGGATGGTCTTTATTTTCTCTACTACTAAAAATGCAGATGATGAGATGATTGAAAAGACTTTCAGGTGCTCCTGGACAAGTACAGAAAATGTCAAGTAGTTCACTGGATCTTCCCTTGAAGATCAAGACCTCTGCCCCAGTGCTGAACACCATTACCAGCTCCCCATAGGAACAGCCCCTCCACCAATGCAGACTGGTAAATATTCTACAATTTTGAGTTAAGGAACTAACTGGCTGTGGCTCTGAGAAGAGCCCAAGGTTACCAGATCTTAAGTGCCAGAGAAAGGACCGGGACCTGGGTTTCCTAAACTCTAAGATCAGTTCTGGATCTAATCAGTCTCATTGCCTCCTAAATATTAAATTGAATTGAATTGCATTTACTGTGTTAAGATTCAAAAATTCAATCCCAGAATGAAGTGCAGGATGCAGAGTCCATCACTTTTGGAGAAAAAGACTCAGGAGCTGTGAAGGACTGGAAATGTGGGATAAATTCTATTTCTGCTCCTAGTCATGCCACAAACATGAATTAAGTGTTTGTAATGTGCTAGGTCCATACAGTATGGCAGAGTGGCGATAGAAGTGATCTTGGAGTTAGGAAGACCTGGATTCAAATCTCCGTTCTAACAGTGAAAGGTGCTCATGAACAAATACAAAATAAGTTAGAGCAAGTCTCTTGTCTCTGTGGGCGCTCAATGTGCTAGACAGCTCGCAAAGCTGCTAAGTTGAAGAAATGCTGATCTACCTTGGAACAAGGAGTTTCCTCACCTTGGAGTTTTTCAACTGTCCATGTGGCAGAAATTGTGCAAAATGCTCCTTATACATTGTTATTATCATTATTAACAACAGTAATAAATAGCAACAACACAAATAATTTATAAATGACATATATTATTTCATCTCATCCTCATGAAAACTCTTCCAGTAGATTTTATTATCATCTCCTTTCAGAGACAATAAAGCAGTCTTGGATATGATAGATTAGTTTCCCAACTGGTAATTGTTGAGTGGAAGTTTTGAATGTGGGGATTCCTGACTCTAGTCCCTCTTCCCCAAAGAGCCAACTTTTTAAAGGGATAAGACAGTGTGCACATACCTAGGTACATGCAAGCTACACTTGGATTCAGTGGAAAATAATCTACAGTCTGGGCTAAACACTTAACCTATCACTTGTAGCATCTGTAAAGTAGCAGAGATGTGAATGAGAACATTTTAAAGGTCCAGTATTCGATCTTAGGATCCACTAGGTGACATCCCAACCCCCAAAGCTTTCTCCATCTTTGTCTACACAAATAAAAGCCACATCTGGAATGGGTATTCGGGACTGGAATTGAGCTTTAGAGAGGACATTGATGAACTAGACTGTGTCTGGAGGAAAATAAAAAGGATTAGGAGGAAAATAAAAAGGATTAGGGGAAATCAAAGCCATTCTATGTGAGGAAGAGTCAAGGAACGTTGATCTGGCAAAGATAATTTAGAGAGACTTGAAGGGTTTGAAGAGATGTCTCAAAGAGGGATTAGCCTTCTTCTTTTTTGACTCAGGTACTAGAATTAGGAGAGTGGATACTGCCAAAAAGTAGATTTAGGTTTGATTTCAGACTAAATGAGAATTTTAAGTTAGCCCAAAATAGGATGGACTGTCTAGGCAGGAAATTATTTCTATATCACTAGAGGTCATTAAGCAGAGACTCACTGATCATGGTCAGATTTTTTTCTTAGGTGTCCAGATCTCAGGGGGGTTGGTTTTAAGAGACAAAAATTAAGAATATCAAAAACCTATAGCATGAAAGAGGAATATTGATCTTTAGTATAGACAGACCGTTAGGCACATGATAGATTGATAGATAGATGGACAGATGGATTGACTGATGGATCGGTAGATGATTCCTTTCTTATGTTACAGTGTAGAAAAGTGGGTAAAAAGGACTAGATCTCATCACAACCTTTCCCCCTGACACATGTAGGATTTGTGAGACTGGGTAATCCATTTAAGTGCATTATGCATCTCTATAATGCCATAAAGGTTCAAAGAATGTGCTAATTTGAGCTGGTGCAGGAAGTTTCTCGTCTGGGAGTTGAGAACAAGGACAACCCAGCTCTAGACCATAGTCCAAGTTCCAATAAAACAATGGTAGTATATGTATTTCTATAGCAACTCTGGGGAGTGCAGCATGGAGTACATTCATAAGTCTTTGGAGGATGATCATAGAAATATAGAGCTTGAGGGAACTTTAAAGGTCCTTCCATTCAACCCTCTCATTTTACAGATGAAGAAAACTGAGACCCAAATAAGTAAAGTGATTTGTGCACGGATGGCTAATGCGCACACTCATAGTCTCATAGAGTTAAAGCTTGGAGGGCTCTTCATTGTTATTTAGTTGAAAACTCTCATTTGAGGAAATTGACAGGTAAAATGACTCGTCCAAAGTCACAGAGGAAATAGGAATCAGAGGTAGATTTTGAACACAGATCCCTTGAGTTTAAATCCTTTGTTCCTGAATGAAGAATCTTGGAAATTGTGCTGGTAAAACAGTAACACATTTTTGGTCAACTGTGGTGGTTATTGCTGAGTTATCCCTCGTGTTATCCCCACCCCAATCTGAGAAAGATTACAGTTTTCTATAATGACCACTGAAGCTCATCCATACCGTTTAGGAAAGAGTGGCTCTTTACCCATCAACCCTATATCTCAATTCACCTCAGTACTTCTGTGTCTGACTTTGTAGTCACAGATAATTCCGAGCCGTAGAAGATGATATAGTAAGTTGGAAAAGTTAATGATGTGGCGAATGATGACAAAGGATGTCAGAAGACATGTAAAAATAAACCTCAAAGGAGGAGAGGAAGGATTTCGGTTCGAGAAAGCTGAGTCGGTGTTGCATAATTTTCTACATTCCAGAGTAAGACCATAAAATGACACTCCTTTCCTTGAGAACAGCCTCCTTCCACCCCCACCATCTCCCCACCCCACCCATCCAGCCCTAGCACCCCGCCCAGTGCTGATTGCACTGTTCCCGAGCCAGGAGCTTGGGGTTACAGGCACAGTAATGGACCATAATGGTCGGGAATCATATGTGAAATTCTGTGGGTAGTCAAATGTGACAAAGCAATAAGAGGCAAAATTCGACAGGAAATTCTCAAAACCACAGAGACGGAGGAAAGGAATGCTGACTTGTGGAAAAGCCTGTTGGTAGGCGAGGCTAGAAGGCTTCAGAGTATGTGTAATCTTTTGGGAAAGGATGTAGTTTCAGTCTTGTGTAAAAGAAAAACATGAGATAGAATTTCAGTTTCCAAGGTAAAAAGTTTCCATCTCTGAGAGTTCCCTGTGTGTTGAGTAGATAGAATAATGGTCTTAGAAGCAGGAAGACCTGAGTCCAAAGGTGATCTCAAATACTTCCTATGTGAGCCTGTGTCATTTCACCTCTGTCTGCTTCAGTTTCGTCATCTGTAAAATAAGAATCACAACAGAACCTCCAACAGCTCTTTGGAGGATTAAAGGAAAAATTGTAAAAGCACTTAGATAATAGCTGACACATGGTAGGTATTATATAAATGTTAGCTGCCACCACCATCATCATCATCATCATCATCATCATCATCATCATCATCATCATCATCATCATCATTCTGAATAACTCAGGATTTCTAACACGTGTCTCAAATTCAGGATTTAGAAAACTGAACTCTATCTTTTTTCAAAACTTGCCCCTTCTCCAATCACACTTGATGGCACCCCTTTGGCAAGACCAAGCCTAAAACCCAAAGTTCTCTCCCACTGGTTCTATATGATCAAGTGCCAAACCTGGGCTTCTGTCCTTCACCAATACTCTTACATCTGTTCCCTCCTTTCCACTGCACTAGTTCAGGCCCTCATCATCTCTCCCCTGTATTTTTCTAATTCCCTCCAACCAAACTTCCTGCCTCCTGCTCCTTTCCTCCATTCTTCACAAGCTGCCAGAATAAATAGCCTGATGTTCTACTCCGCTCATGTTGTTCTTTTACTCAAAGACTTTCAGTGAATTAAAGTTTATCTAAATCACCCTGACATTCAAACCCTTCCCTAATCTTGCTCCAACCTACCATGTAAGAGTGACAATCTCTTTTATCTAAGTCATCACCTGTCATTCTCAGGCTGCCATCTTTGTTCTCCAGACTCAGTGTTCCCCATGCCTGAAATAGATTTCTTACTCATCTTGTTGAGTTAAAATCCCTCCTCCCAAGTGGGATGCAGTATCCATGAAGCCTTCTCTAATCTCCCCAGCTAAAAAGGCTCTTTCCAACTCTGAAAACACTCTGGATCTTCACTAAGTCCATTCCATCTTAAATCTACGATACAGTTTATTTTTGTAAATTTTCACATTCTGCTTGTATGAGACACATGTGTGGATTTGCCTTATTCCTTCCTTAGACTGTAATGATTGAATCAGAAAAAATAACAAGAATAATTTTAATAGCACATGTGTGTATCGTTTGCTAAGTGTTCTATCTCTCTGTCTCTGTCTCTGCCTCTATGTATATATGTATACACACACACACATACATTGGCCCTCAACACCTCTGTATGATCAGCATTATCATTACTCCCCCAATTTGGGGCCCAGAAGTTACCCCAGTTCAGTGGGGCAGTGGCAGCCAGCCAAGCTGGAACCCTTCCCCAGGGCTCCAAATTCACCACTCCCCGGGAGAACGCTCTCTTTCCACTGACTCATATTGTCTCGGAGAAGGAAGGAGCCTCATCTTCACATCTCAGTGCAGTGGCTCCCATGGAGAAGGCAATTTTTAGAATCTACATAAATAATGGACAACAACCATAGTGATGAATGAATAATAAAATTCATTCATTTAATACACATGCTGCCTTCTTCCCATTCATAATGCTCCATCTTCAGTCTTCATGCCTGAAATAAACTCCCTTCTCTTAGATTCTCTAATACCTTCAACATTACCTTTTCATGAGGCCTTTGGAGAATCTCTAGCTGCTGGTGCTTTCCCACACACACACACCACCCCCACACCACACACACACCCATACACATATGTGCACATATACACAATTGTATTTTAAATATCCTCCTATAGAGATAAGCTCAGCACAAATGTAAGCTTCTTAAGGGAGGGGTTTTTATTGTCTTTGTATTCTAGAATTTAGCATGGTATCTGGTATATAGTAGGCATTTAATAAATGCTTATTGATTGATTAATTAATTAAGTTATCTTAACATGAAATATGGTCTGCCAGTTTTTGTGATATTTTTACAACTAAGGAAACTGAGTCCTACAGCCAGTCAGCAGACATCAAGACTTTATTACGTGCCTCCTATAGGCCAGATGCTCAGCTGAGATGAAATGATATGCTCAAAGTCACAAAGTGCTTTCCTTAGTATTCTGATTTCTGAACACACATAAAGGAGAGAGAAAAAGATTTACATCTTTTGTAGTTTACATTTTTATCCCATGATGTTCTTCTATCAAGCAAGCAAACAATATTTATTAAGTGCCTACTATGCGCAGGCACACTTTTGCTGTCCCTATCTGATGTCAATCCCAATCTGACTCATTCAATCTTACTGAGATTAGCTTTAGATTCAAGTCTTTATTTTTAAACTCCATGGTCTCAATACCAGTTTAAATCAATTCTAAACAAATTGACCCTTTCACCCAGAGGAGAAAACAATTTTCTATAAAAAGCATCTTAGAACTCAAAACATTTTTATTAACTGCCTAGATTTTGAAATATGAAGAACTATTAACTGATGAAAGTCAAAATAACTATAACTATTAATGGCCCTACTCTAATTGACTATTAATTATATTTGCTTTTTCTAACATCCTGGAAGAATTATAGCCAGCTCAGAAATGATTCTCCCTTCTTTATTCAAAGCATGAATCTTGACAGACTCATTAAAAAAGACTTTCTCAATTGTTCACCAGCCTATGGACCTCCATGACTCAAAATCAGAAGTTTCCCCTTTTATTTCTGCAATTTCTATTCACCTGAAGAGTTTTCTCATCTCAGATCTCAGATCCAATGATAGGTAGTGCACACACCATTTTATTTTAAGGTCTTGGTGTCCAATTTTACTGGAGAAGAGATCTCTCGGTGCCTCTCGATAATCCTTAAGCAATCCTGTAGAGTTTTAAAGAGTTATCTGATGCCATTAAGAGACTGATTTGCCCAAGGTCACACAGCCAATATGTCCCAGGAGGGCAGGAAAGCAGAGTCTTTTCCGAGGCTGGCTTTTTATCCACTGGGTCCTGCTGCCTCAATATGTAAAACGTTTTATTTAAAAATATCAATTATAACTTCTTTAGGAGAGTGAGACTTGTGGCTCGATTGGATTAGTCATCATGAACGATCATTCTGGAACTGTTTGAGTGTCCATTCCATATGGAATTCTTGCACATAATGGGCGCTTCCTAGATCAGGCTTCAGATGGGACAAAAATGAAAATGCCTAAGAATGGACCCCAAAAAGTGGGATGGGATTTTGTTGCAGCTTCTTCTGATTCATACTCAAGGGGAAGCCATGGATCAATACCTAGGAGACAGGAAAAACCAAGATGGCTTTCTCCACTGGTTTCTTCCATTGGTACGGTTTTCCTACACTCGCCCACATAGGTATTTACTTAAAAGTCACCAGGGCATCAGTAAATAGACTTAGCTTGAATTAGAATGGATGGAAGCAAGCTAGAAAAATCTGAGCTTAAATTCTGCCTCTGATGCATACTATCACTGCCACCTTCTTCCTCCATTTAGAGAGTGAGTGTTTTAAGGCTTGCAAAATGCTCCATGGAGGGTACCTTTTGGGAACCTACTTTGGGAGGGGGGTCTTATTCTCTCCTAGGAGCCATTCATGTTGGGTTTTAAGAGCTAGTGAAGGATTTTCTGTGCGCAATATCTCATTTACTTATCACTCATCTCAATACAACCATGTGAGAAGTACTATTACTATCATCATCATCATCATCATCATCATCATCATCATCATCATCATTATCTCCATTTCACAAAGTAGGACCCTACACATCCTTGAGATTAAATGACTCCAGTTTAAGTGACCCAGCTAGTAACGGGCAGAGACAATATTGAACCTCAGGTACTGGTTCCAGGTGCACCATTCCTTCCTCCATGACCTGCCACAATGTTCTTGGTCTTGACTGATTAGAAGGCTCCCCTGGGGTTATTTCCATTTTTGTCATCCATCAGATAAATGTGAATAAAAGAGCTCTGGATTTGGAGTCAAGGAACCAGATTAAAATCTCAGTTCTTCCACAAGAATGGCCAGAGTAACAGATTACTTGCTCTTCCTCAGCCTCAGTTTCTCTGTCTGTCAAATAAGGAAATTGTTGGGCTAGATAATCAAGCCCAATATCAAGGCTGACTCTATGACCCTGATACAATTATTTAACCCTTCTTCTGTGTCCCCAAACAACTCTCTAAGACTCAAAGTTGCTGCTCTGACTTGCTGGAGGCAGCTAGTGACAAAATGCATAGAACAAAATGTATAGTGTCAGGTGAACTGAGCAGGTCACTGAATCTCTCTAAGCTTCATCTGGAAAATAAGGGGATAAGAGGGACCTGTTTCTCAGGTTGTTGGGAGAATAAAAGGAAACTGTTTTTATAAACTTTAAAACATTATATAAATTGTACCTATTATTATTGTTGCTGTTCTTATTAAAAAGGAATTTCTTGCCCATTTGTTTCTTCCCCCAGTGAAATCCCAGTGATTATTGCTGTAGGCGCTACTTTATAACATTTGTGCAGGAATCAAATGAGATTTTGAGGAGTCTGCCTGTATCAAGCTCTTGCGGGGCTGGGATGGGGAATTACTTTGTTCAGATTTTTCATTTCATAACAGTTGGCTGACACTCCATGAGGCAATAGGGACGTAGTCTAGGTGTCACTGTGGGAGGATGCTGAGCACAGAGAGGTTGATGGGTGCATTGTTGCCCAGCTAGAAGTGTCTGAACTGGGACTGAACCCTATTAAGCCCACGTCTCGTGTCTTGCTTCCTATGCTGTTCTCTTCTCCGGCTTCCATAATGACTATCAATTAAATAAATGTTTCTCTTTGATACAAAGATGTCTATATGATCTCTGTAATAGTCTGTCAGTTTACAATCCCTAGCACTTTTTTCTTTGACCAATTCACTTTTTACTTTTTTTTCGGATGGCCAAAATAGAAGTTACTTTCCTATGGTATTTATTTCTTTCAATTTAATTCAACCAGCCTATATTAAGCATCGATTAGTCATGTGGCCCTTACGATGGCTTCTGTGGATTCAAAACTGCCTCTCTCACTTGTCCTGAATATATTACCTCTTCAGCTTTCTCTGGGAATTTCTTACTTACCTTAAAAGTTGACTCATGTGCCCCATTCAACAGGAAGCCTTCCCTGATCCCTCCTAGCTGTGCTCTTATATTCTCAAATTATCTTGCCCTGGATTGTTTGTGTAAAAGATGAATCTCTTCACCATCTCCCCCCATCCTCCCTGCCCAAGAGAATGGAAGGTTTTGGAGGGCAGCATTTTTGTTCATTTTGTCCATCCCCAGCACTTACCATTTCGCCTTACGCAGAGCGAGTATTTCATAATGTAGATTGCAGAAAAATAAGGGAAGAGCAAAGCCAAAGAAAGCATGAATACAAGGGGGCTGGATTACCCAATCTCAATTATCTTCTACCTTGATCCTCTAAACTAGAACCTTGTAGATTTTGACCATGGGTGAATGTGTGGATGGAACTATACCTGAGAGAAATGGGAATTTTGAAATGGACAGTCTTTCAGGGCAAGAATGGATTCATTTGGTTTTATATAGGTAATAAAATGGTACTGACCTGAAAAAAACCTGTAATATGAGATCAGAGATCAGAGACTTATTTATCCTTTTATGCTAATATAACATTGTGCTATATGAAGATTATGAAGTCAATTTGATCATTGAATTTGCTTGCAAACTGAATGTAATCCAATGGCAACCTAACTAAAGGTTATTTTCCATTT
Organism: Sminthopsis crassicaudata; assembly: GCF_048593235.1. Lineage (NCBI taxonomy): Eukaryota > Metazoa > Chordata > Mammalia > Dasyuromorphia > Dasyuridae > Sminthopsis > Sminthopsis crassicaudata. The sequence goes on along the minus strand of NC_133620.1, from coordinate 6,749,567 downwards.
CAGCAATTGTTCAACTGTCAAGCTCTCCGCAAACTGAGTATCCCAGATAATGACCTTTCGAATCTGCCAACCACTATTGCTAGTTTAGTTAATCTCAAAGAACTTGACATCAGTAAAAATGGTAAGGGTTTCATTTCTAAATAGCTTCATTCTGTTTTTAAAAAGTAAATGTTTTGTCTTATTTTATTTTCCTAACAACTGGGTTACAAGGATCCTCCCAAGCTGGTAAAGCGGTAAATCTTTGGATTTGCACCCCGAGCAACTAAACAGCGCCCAGCACAAAGCAAGTGCTTCTGAAATGCTTGTTGATTGATTGATTGATTGGTTGGTTGGAAATGTCTTCTCTTTTTAGATCCAGTGTTTTTATGCATCACTTAAAAACGGAAATAATATTAATAAATGTGGAAATATGTTTAGAAGAAGAGCACATGTTTAACCTATATTGAGTTACTTGCTGTCTAGGGGAGGGAAGAGAGGGAGAAAAATATGGAACACAAGGTTTTGCAAGGTAATGTTGAAAATTACCTTTGCATGTATTTTGACAAATCAAAAGCTATTATAAAAATCTAAAATGATAGTCACTAAACAAAGACATGTAAAAGATAGGACATGTCCTTTAAAGACATCTCCTAGGGATTTGAATGGGAGCTACTAGCTCTGAGCCTCCCATTTTACCTTCTCCAGCAACTTTTCCCATCACAGATGGATGTAAGATATAGGAGGTATATAGAGGTAGAGCTGCAAGATCCCTAAGAGAAAATCTGGCAAATATAAATCCTATTTTACAAATGAAAAAACTGAAGCTCCGGAAGTGGAGTCATTTGCTCAAGATCACAGAAGTTAGATGGCATAGTGGGCAGAATGCCCAACCTAGAGCTAGGCAGACACCTTTTCTTGAGTGTAAATCTGATCTCAGAGAGTTACCACCAGAGTGATTTGGGGCAAGTTACTTCACTTTGTTTACCCTCAATATCCTTATTGGTAAAATATGCTGGAGAAGGAAATGACAAAGCAAGGAAACAATTAAATGAGGTCACACAGACTAGGACATGACTGAAAAATAATCTAATTACCATTAAAGTAAAAGCCACAACAATGGAATTTGAATCCAGTTCTTGTGGCGCCATAGACAGGACTCTGAAAAAGCACTTGAGCCTCTTTATACTGTCTACTTATAAATACCCAGAGCCAGGAAACTGTGTCTGAGTAGCTTCTTGCCATTGCTTCTAGTTTTTTCTTAGTGGTTACAGAGATCAAATCTAATCTCTTTTCTACATGTCAGTCTCCCAAATACTAACCCTACTAAGTCTCAGTGTCCCCAGTTCCCTTAACCCCCTTAACCTGGAGTAGAAAGTAAAGCAGAGAGGGCTACCTTGGAGTCAGTAAGGGTTTGAATCTCACTCGGAAAGCTTAGACCCATTTAATTTTCCTGTTATGTGTCAAAAAAGGGGCTGTGCTCGATGAGTGAAGCAGAATAGCAATAACTCAAAAGAAATATGAGATAAACAAATTGAGACATATCCTTCCCAAATGCTGAGATAGACTATTTGTGCCCGAATTGTGGTAGAGCCTTATCACGGCAGCTCAGGCCTGCGGGTACTGGAGTTTAGCGATATTGGGCTGAATTTATCTGGGAACCTGGTGATTCTCCTCTATGTAGTTTGAAATTCACTGACCCACACATGGCCTTTTGGAATATAACCCCAGTGATGAGATGAGCGGTAGCCTATGGGTGCCAACAATTTAGCCATTTTGTTCTGCCTTCCCTTATGTCAAAGCAATTTATGGATAAAAATCCTAGCATCCCAGAGACTCTGAAAATGGCAGTGCTAGCTGAAGCCTAGAGATAACTGCTGAAATTCTGCAGAAAATATTGTACTTGTTGAACTAAGTCTTACCCAGTGTTTCAAGTAGGTTCTCTGTATTTGTTGCTTTATGAATTACTAAAAAACTTAGACCCTAAATATTTAAGGTCATCCTTCATCTAGAGCCAGGAGGGACTTTAGTGATCACCTAGTCCAACTTCTTCATTCACGCAGGAGGAAATTGAAGGCCAGTCAAATTGGGATTTAGTCTGAGTCACAAAAGTGGGACAAGGCAGAGTTTCAACAATAGCGCCTCTTCCTCCCCTGCTCTGCTTCTTGCTTCTCCTTTTTTAAAACAGACTTTAGTCATGATGCCCTTAACAGATTTTGGTCTCACAGAAATTGTCCATACGCCAGTAAGATATGGAAAAGGAATTATGGTACTTCCTTCAGGACCTCCCTTCTGGGACTTTTGGAAATAGTGAAAGAAGAAAAAGGAGCATTGAAGAACAGATTCCCATTGATCAAGACCATACTATAGGAACATTAAATGGGAACAAATGGATTAGCAAAGAGAGTTGAGGAAGACAGAGAGGGCATGAAAGAAAATCCATGGCATGTTATCCAGCAGAAGTAGATATTCATATAAGTAAATATAGTGACTAGACAAATTTAACTGGTAATATTAGCGGTATAGATTTAGAGGTACAAGAGACACTGGAGGTCATTTAATCCAATTCCCTCATTTTGAAGATAAGAAAACTGAGGTCCAGAAAGGTAAAAATGGCTTGCCTATAGTAATACAAATAGAAATTGGAATAGAGGGGGAAGTGTAGTCCTCAGACTATAAATTTAATCTTCTTTTCACTTCAACACATAAATATTTATGATTATATTTAAAATAAAAACAAAAATTTTATGCAGTGCTCTTAATCTTCTTCCTATGAATCTATTTCCCAGAATTGTGAGAGCCATGGATTTAAGGTCAAAGGACCTGAGTTCAAATTATAGCTCCACCATTGCTCCCCATGTGACCTTGGATGAAACACTTTCCCAATGGTGGTCCTCTTTTTTTGTTGTTTAATCAATAAAATAAAAGGGTTGAACTACATGACCTCTAAGGCTCTTCCCATCTCTAAATCGATGAGTCTATGAAGCCCTGCAGGAAGATGCATCTATTTCTCAACACTTTTGTGATCTCCAGATAAATCTGATATGCCCATTTGTAAAGCTGACAGAAGCTTCCATTGAAGTGCATTGATTTTAACACAAGAAAGTAAAATAACAAATGGTGAATTTTAATTAGGCGATGACTCAATATCAAGTCTGGCTGTGGATGTGTCATAGAGAGCACGACACCATAGGCTATTGACGTTAATGGAAATGAATTAATTTGAAAGCCCTTCATAATTTTGCCACAATTAAGTGATTTTTCTGTCTTCTTTCAAAACTTATTTCTCCATGAGATGGGTTCTCAGAACATCAGAGGAGGTTAAGTCATCATTTTAGTTTAATGAAAAGCAATCAGAACTGGGACCATCATTAAATGTTTTACTAACATCAATTATTCCACCCTTTCCCAAAGCTTGCTGACTGAAACAATAGAAAATTTTCCCAATCTTGGGGTAGAGGAAAATGATTCTTTTACTCAGTCACATTAGAATAGAACAGGAGAAAATGAGGAACTATTCAATCTATGAAAATAATATCAAAGTGAGCCTATTAAGAGGGAGGAAAGAAGAAAGATTCTAGATTACTTTATTCATTATAATTTTTAAGACGGTTTAGGGAGGTCATTTGTAGGTTATGGGGGAAAAGGCTGAAAGATAATAATTCTCTATTATCAGTATGGTTTAGCTAAAAGAACCCATCCAAAGTCACTTAACCTCTCTGTACCTCAGTTTCCCCATCTGCAAAATGAGGTGTTATGATTAGCTCAGTACTGTAGTTCTTTTTCTCTCACCAGGATCCCATGAAATGTTCTGGCATGGCCCTAGGCAGACTGCTGAAGCCACTTGTGAAAAGGAAAGGGTCCCAATTTGCTAGAAGCCCCAGGAAGGCAGCCTCTGTACCTCCATCAGTCCGGTATTATTCCCACAGTTGTGAGCTCATAAAGCCAATAAAGTAGTGGAGTACATGCTTCTCCTATCTATGCAGATCCAAGTCCCTCCTTCCCTTGTTTTTTGAGTTTTCTCAGTCATGTCTGACGGCATGAGCCCATTTGGGGTTTTCTTGGCAAGGACACTGGAGTGGTTTGCAATTTCCTTCTCCAACTCATTGACAAACAAGGAAACCGAAGCAGCAGATGGAGAGTTTTTCAGGGTCACACAATTTGTGTCTCCAACGGGATTTGAATTCAATTCTTCCTGACTCTTGACCTTGTGCTCTATCCACTGAACTATCTAGCTTCCCACTCCTTAATTAATGATGTCTTTAATGGGCTAACATTTTATTTTTTGTCTCAACCTCTGATTGATTGGATATAGGGCACTTCTAATGAGAAAATGCCCTCAATTGATGTCTATCAACCTTATTTTCATATACTTGTTCCCCATCTTTAAAAAACTCACTCTGGACTGAGAATGGATAAAGTACGTTGAGTAAATAAAGTAGAAGAGAAATAAAGAAAGCTAGCTTGGAGACATTACACATCTGGAAAATGAGAAGATTGGATTATATAGCCCGAGGTCTCTGCCACTTGAAATCTGAGATCTCTGTTAGAGACAATGTTGCCTAGTGGGCAGAGAGCCTCATTCTTTCTCCTGACTGTGGACAATGGGAAGGAGCCATTAATTTGAAGCCAAGAGACCTGAGATGAAATCCCAGGTCTATTCCTTGATGTGACTGGTCCTTGACTCTCGGTCTCATGTTCTCATTTGAAAATTTCCTAGCTGGATTTTTTAGCTAAATTTTGTAAATTTTCTAGCTGAAAAATTAAGTGCCTCGAGCCTTATTCAAATCAGACATATGGGCTTTCCAGAACATTGGAACTGGGAAATCGGAGAATAACTTCCTCAGAGCTAAGCCTTCAATTCTTGTTATTATAGGACTTTTATTAAATAGTGGCTCCATTCTAAGCACTCTGCTGGGCGCTGAAGATCCAAATACAAAAAAGAAAGAATCATCCCTAATGAACTGGTGTTTTATTGGAGATTACAATAGACACACAAGAAAGATGATGAAAAATGGGGGGGGGGGGGAAATGCTAGTGTCTTCCAATATGGAAGAGGCAGGATAAGTTTGAGGGGAAATGTAACGAGTCTAACTCTAGAATAGGAGTTTCCCCATACTATATTAGAATAGGAGACTGATGTAATCATAGTATCCTTGAGCTCATTTTAGGGCAAGTGACATTTGTAACAAGGAATGGTCACCCTACCTTCAGCTGATAGGTACAAGCATATTAGAGAAAAATAAAGGAATCGTCTATAGGTTAGTTTGAAGGCTTGTTTATCTGAAAATAATCCACACAGGTAAGAGCCTAGAATAAGGAAGGACTTCTCTTACAAAACACAGTCCCATCCATCTTAAATGCCCTGAGTTTGTTAGAGGTGATGGATAGAGTAGCCAGAAAGTCAGCTTAAACTCCAAATACCCATTGGAGTTAAAGTTTCTAGATTTTCTGATTAGTGTATGCAGTTATGGGTTAGGGCAAATGGTCATTTACCTATTACTTAACAGTCATTTGGCAATGACACTTTAAGTAACTGGACATTTGGAAGCAGTTTGTGGCTCATCACTATTAGAAAGAGGATGTAATAATCACTGACATTTATAGAGGGATTTATGTTTTCTGACTTGTTTTCTATTGCCTTTGAACCCTATAACAACCCTAAAGTATGTTATTACTAAGGCTGCCATTTTACAGATCAGGAAATTGGAATTTTAAAAGTTTAATAACCTACAAAGGGACCTAATGCAAATATGAAAGGGAATATGGATTCACATCTCTCCTGGCTCAAGGAACAATGATTTTGATTTGGGTATTTTTGTTAACTGTGAATTCTGAGATTATATTTGAGATCCTAATAAATGATAGAGGGGGAAATGATTTGAGATTTTTCAATACATATTTTTCATCACTTATTTCTGAATTTTCTTTCAATCTCCCTTAATGCTACTACCCTATCCCTAATTGTAGAGTTATGAGGACCAGAAAGTGTTCTGGGCTTGGGGACAGGAGCAATTGATTGAGATGCTATCTCTGACACACACTGACTCTATGGGCAAATCATTTAACCTCTGCCATGTATTTAAGACTATGAAGTACAGAGGACTTATTTGTCTAGGTTTTCCTATTTAGAATGATGCAATTATCAGTTTACATCATTTTTTATATTTTAATATCAGAATTAGTGTATAATACTAGATCTACTTAATTGATCTTATTTCTAGTATTTATCATTTATTTCTCCAAAGCTCAGTCTATAAACCATGGACATTAGCATTTCTTTCTTTGTGTTGGTAGGGATAGCAAAGAAAAAAAGAAAGGAAGAAAGGAAGGGAAGAAAGGAGGGAGGAATGAAAAAATAAGAAAGGGACAGAGGGAAAAGGAGGAGAAGGAGGAAGGGTAAAAAAGAGGGAGAGAGGAAAGCATAAAAGAGGGAGAGAGGAAAGGGAAGGAAAGGGGGAAATGAAAGGAAGGAGGAAAGGGAGGGAGGAAGGAAAAAGGGAGAAAAGAAGAAAAGGAGGGAGGAAAAGGAGGGAGAAATAAATGGAAGGGAAGGAGGGAGGAAGGAAAGAAGGAATGGAGTAAGGAATGGAAGAGAAAGAGGGGAAGGAAGGACAGAGGGAGGGGAAGGCATGAAGGAAGTGAAGAAAGGAAAGGAAAAGAAAGAAAAAGAAAGGAGAGGAAAGGAGAACAGAGAAGAAAGGAGAGGAGAGGGAAAAGGGGGAAGAAAAAAGAAAAAAAGGAAGAAAGGGAGAAGGAAAGAGAGAAGGGAAGAAAGGAAAGACAGAAAAATAGATGGATAGGTAAAAGGAAATATATACATGTATGTATATTTACATATCTGTATTGTATTTTTATGTGCAATACAAACACATACAAGCACATACATACATAAGTCAAGATGCTTTACTACTTGATCTCTAAGGCTTTTTCCAGTTGTAATCCTGTGATCCTATTAATTTAATTTCGATTTTGATTAAACACCTTATGGCATTCCATGTCTAGTCTGACACCTATGCTATTTTTATCTTTAACTAAGGGTGAAAACTGCTGTTATTAATAGGTTTGCCAAGCTCTAGTCCATTCTTAAAGGTTTGTCTTAATAAGGGTCAGAGCAGCACAAATAAATAGAGTTCACAGGGAGTAATAAGGCTCCACTTGCACTATTAGTTCCAATGCTCTGCCCACAAACAAGGACTTGTGGTTGGGAGTTTCCTCTCCTTTTCCTTACTTTTCACACCCTCTGGTGGAAGAGTTAATGAGGAGTGAAATAGTTCTATGGAAGCCTGGCAAACAGAGAACAAGTACAAGAATGGATAATCCACACGCTGCCTAATTGGTCCCTGAATAATTGAGAGTTTACTGTCTTTTAAATTTTTCCCTCAGATTTAGGAAAGAAAAAAGAAACAAATCCTTTCCTAATTAGAATGAGCCTAAATGGTCAATTTATCTTCTGCCTGTGAACACATGAATGTATTCTTAATGGATTTTTTTTATCAATTCCTTTCCATCTAAAACCTTGATTATTGAGCCCATTTAGTTCAGTGAGCAAAATTATGGTATTTCACATTTGATAAGTAGGTATAGAGCAAAATTTCTACAGGGAATACTTCTTGGAGAATATTCTAATTATATTTTGAGATGTGATTGCTGAAATCTGTGCTAGGGACATTTCTTGATTCTGTTTTGATATGTTTGTAGCATTTGCTCTTTGTTAATACTTCGAGCATCAGGATTTCAACCAAATAGAATGTTATTGCCTGTAATACAGGTGCCTCCATAAGCACTTTTATTGTATTCCATGGGTCAGCTTCCGTTGAGATGTCATCTTAGGGAATGACCCTAATTCATAGAAACAGAATTTTTCCAGAATTGGATTAGATTTCAGTGGCCAATGAGCCCAGGGATCATCAAACCTTGACAGATCATCAACTAGCATGTTTCCTTCAGCCCACCAAATCTTCTCCTGCTCAATCTCTACATCCTTATTTCCTGCCACCTCATGAACTCAAGGACCCTCAACCATTCTGTTTTCCTTTGTAGCTCTCCAAGGTACCTGTGTCCATATCAATTTTTTTTCCCTCTTAAATTGTCTCAGGCTTATATTTATTTGAGCTAATGTTAAAAACATCATATGAAATCTAAGCCTAAAAATCTAAGTTAAGGAGGAATGCTTCAGTTCCCATTCTTCCATTTTGTGAACTTTGAAACCTTCCCAGTTATTAAAGGGGCCTGGGAATCCACATACACACTTAACCTTGTGCTTCCAATCTCCTTAGGATCAACAAGTACACAAAGGGACTTATTTAAAATGGGTTGGTAGTAATTATTTTAACTGAAAACTGGAAAGATTTTTTAATAGACATAATTATATATACATATGTGTATACATGAAATTGAGTTTAGAGATGGAAAGATTTTAATAGACAATAATTATATATATATATGTGTGTGTGTGTGTGTGTATATGAAATTGAGTTTAGAGATGGAAAGATTTTAATAGACAATAATTATATATATGTGTGTATATATGAAATTGAGTTTAGAGATGGAAAGATTTTTAATAGATAATAATTATATATACATATGTGTATACATGAAATTGAGTTTAGAGATGGAAAGATTTTAATAGACAATAATTATATATATATATGTGTGTGTGTGTGTGTATATATGAAATTGAGTTTAGAGATGGAAAGATTTTAATAGACAATAATTATATATATATATGTGTGTGTGTGTGTGTGTATATGAAATTGAGTTTAGAGATGGAAAGATTTTAATAGACAATAATTATATATATGTGTGTATATATGAAATTGAGTTTAGAGATGGAAAGATTTTTAATAGATAATAATTATATATACATATGTGTATACATGAAATTGAGTTTAGAGATGGAAAGATTTTAATAGACAATAATTATATATATATATGTGTGTGTGTGTGTGTATATATGAAATTGAGTTTAGAGATGGAAAGATTTTAATAGACAATAATTATATATATGTGTGTATATATGAAATTGAGTTTAGAGATGGAAAGATTTTTAATAGATAATAATTATATATACATATGTGTATACATGAAATTGAGTTTAGAGATGGAAATATTTTAATAGACAATAATTATACATATGTGTGTATATATGAAATTGAGTTTAGAGATGGAAAGATTTTAATAGACAATAATTATATATATGTGTGTGTGTATATATGAAATTGAGTTTAGAGATGGAAAGATTTTTAATAGATACTAATTATATATACCTATGTGTATATAAGAAATTGAGTTTAGAAATGGGGATACATGTGATATTTACATGTTATGACATGTAAATAGAGTGCATGAGTGTTGCCACTATTGTTTTGAATTGAATAATAGCTATGAAATAAGAGGATATTTTCTCTTGGAATATTCTCATGTTTGGTTTTTTGTTTTTAGGTGTACAAGAATTTCCAGAAAACATTAAGTGCTGTAAGTGTTTAACAATTATAGAAGCCAGTGTCAATCCCATTTCTAAGTGAGTATTGAGCTCTATATTTCTATTTCTATTCATGTTTTCACTCTTAGGAAAAATATGCATGCAAAAATAAAATTCCCATTTGAAGTGATTTGAGTTGAGGGTTTGGTTTGGCTTTTGACTCAGTGTCAGATCCTATTAATACATGACAATCAGGAAGGGAGAAATTGATCACCTGGCCAAGGTCAAAATTGAAGAACAGGAAGTATTACAACAGGAGCATTTCTGATTTTTCCAGGAGCATTTCAAGTCAACTAAGGGATTTCCTCACAACCCTAAATGGTAGAGTACAAGTATTCTTATTTCCGTTTTGCAGAAAGCAAAACTAAGGTTTGTGGAAGTGATTTGCTCAAGATCAGGGCTATTAAGTGTTGGAGCTGAGATTCAGCTGGGTCTCCTGACTCCAACTTCAGTGCTACTTTGTCTCCCTCTGCCTTCCCTTCCCAGAACTTTAGAGGGCCCCTCAAGCTACCTGACTTTCCCCTCTTGGGCACAGCCACTGGCCAAGAGACTGGTAGTCCAATTGTTCAAATGAGATGCAAATATGTTCTTTTAAAAAAGTGTTTGAATTTTTTCTGAACTATAATTTCATCTATGTAGGGCTTTCCCATGGAGGCACTTGATCTACCTGTATAGATCAATTCCTGATGTTATAATTTATCATCTTACAGTCTTTATTTTTATTTTATGTAGCTAGGAGTTAACATATCTCTTCAAGATTTGTATTTGACAGATATCTCATATCCCCATAATAACCTTATAAGGTAGGTATTATTATTATCCCCATTTTATAAATGAGGAAATCAAGACAGTCAGATATAAAGAAAGGGACTTGCCCTGAGTCACAGAGCTGGAAAAGATCTGAAGCTAGATTTGAGTTCAGATTTTCCTGAGTTCAGTAATGTATGCACTGAGACAGGTAGGCTATGTGTCCAACATGGGACTGGAAATCAGGGTTTTCTTACCCTGATGCCACTTCTCTCCCCACCCTGTTCAGAAGTTGAACAGAATCTGGCACATCTAGAGGGCAATTGGAACCAAATGAAAATGCCATTGGAAAAGGATTAGCAACATAAATGAAAAAGCAATAGAAGAGAGATAATGTTGACATGATACTCTAAATCACTGGGCAGCCCCATGGGTCCTTGAGCAGTGGCTCCCATTCCTGTAGGAGTTTGACCCCACAATACCACATGACACTGATTCTCAAGGGAAAAAATATCAGTCATTATTGGTTCGATAGTTCATTCAGATGGGTCTGTGATCTTAAACATGGGAATGATTGCAGCCTCCCTCTTGTTGCTGCCCTTCATCAATCAATTGATCAATCAATCAACAGGTCCTTAAGTCCTACTCTGAAGAAAGGAAAATATATTTTTAATTCCACTTGCACTGGACTAGTCTGTAAGGATGCAGACATCAAAAATTCCTACCCTTAAGGAATTACAATTCCTTCAAGGAAACTATCAGCATTGCCAGTAGCATTTAAATAAGCACCTACTATGCACCAGGCTCTGTGCTAAGCACTTTATAAATATTGTCTGATTTGACCCTCACAGCAGCCTCAGTAGTACATGTTGTTATTATCCTCATTTTGCAGTAGAGGAAACTGAGGCAGACAAAAGTCAAGTGCTTTCCCTAAAGTCATAAAAGTAGTAAGTCTCTGAGACCATAATTGCACAGGATTTGTATTTGGTCTGAGTTCACACTCAAAGTTGTAACCATCACGCCTCCTGGCTGTCTATACATGAAAAATCAGAATTCAGAACTGACCCATGTCCTCAGATTTGTCATTCAGAGGGATGCCCAGCAGAGTGGCCCATGTCTAAGCATAGACATAGAGGAAGAAGCAAGGCAAGAGCCATTAGGGGGTGGGAGAAAATAGATCAAGAAAACTTTCATAGAACAAAGTGATGATCATGGCTTTTAGAGCTCAAAAGCGATATAGCGATCAAGGAGTCTAATCCCTTTATTTCACAGATATAGAAACTGAAAGACCTATAACCATAGGTTGCCTAAAACCATACATTTGTGTCTGAGGTAGCATTTGAACCCAGATTTCCCTAGCTTTGAGTCTTTGCTGTTCCATTCTCCCTCTGATGCTTGAGTTGTCTCGGTATTAATAAATGCACAATTTCAATCATAGTTTAAAACAAGCCTGGTAGAGATGTCTGAATGGAGTAGATGATTCTTTCTACTCCTCCACTATTACTAGTCCTTTAATCACTTTCTACAATGACCCTTCTGGATGATGCCTTCCCCTACTGTTTCTCTCTCCCTAATAATTATGCCCTATTGTCTCTCATTGGTTCTAGTTCATTGTTTCTTTTTATCTTATTTTCTTTGCTGAAGCAATTGGGGTTAAGTGACTTGCCCAGAGTCATACAGCTAGTAAGTATTAAGTGTCTGAGGTCAGATTTGAACTCAGATCCTCCTGGTGTTCTATCCACTGCACCATCTAGCTGCCCCTATTTCCATTATTTCTTGCCTCTTTTGGTCCCAATTTTGTGTAAAACATATTTCAAGCCTAAAATTGTTCTGTGGCCAACATAGCATGGGAAACACTGGATTCGATGAGCATTAAGGCCCTTTTCAACATGAGCCAACATTATAATTGTTAAACTGCTCTGGGATGCTTACCAAGCATGTGCAAATATTGTGAAACTTGGTTTTCCTACTTTATACTGCCTCCAGTGTCCATCATAGGGGACGAGAATCTAGCTCATAGGGAACACCAATGGAAAATTTTATTGAATGAATGAATGAGTGACTGAATGAATTGTTGCTAAGCATTAAGGGCCTTACAAAGATAAATAAAAAGGACACTGCCCTCAAGATGTTTACAGTATAGTTGGAGAAAATAAAATGTATACACAAATAACATTGATACCAAATAGAATATGATAATTGCACAAAAGGAATAAGGGGAAGGCATAGGGAATGGTGAGGCCTCTGTAAAATCAGTGTTTATTCTGATCAAAGACTAAATTTCTTTTAGAGTGGGGAGATGGAAGTTAATTCTAATGACAAAGCATGGATCCGTGTAACCTGGAAGATGAGGCAGTAAGGAGAAAGGTGAAAGGGAGATTATTAGTGGAATGGAATGAACAAAAGAGTCAAGTCCATAAGCACTTATTAATCACTTCCTGTATACCAAGCACTGTGCTATGCAGTGGGGATACAAAGAAAAGTGACGATAAACCCAAAAAATCCCAACCCAGTCCCTGCCATCAAGGGGCATAGAGTCTAATGAGAAAGACAACAATTATGTACAAATAAGATATATTCAGGATAAGTTGGAGATTACTTTTTTTCTTTTAATTTTTTTTATTTTCCCTAATTTCATGTAAAATAACATTTTATTTGGTTATACATGCTCATTCATTTTTTACATATTTCCATATGAATCAAGTTGGAAGAGAAAAATCAGAACAAAAGGGGAAAATCATAAGAAAAAAAATGAAGAAAAAAAGTGAACATAGCATGTGTTGATTTACATTCAATGTCCATAGTTTCTCTGGATGCAGATAACATTTTTCATCCAAAATTTATTGGGATTTTTTTGGATCAGTGAACTGCTGAGAAGAACCAAGTCTATCATGGTTAATCATTGTGCAATCTTCTTGTTGCTGTGTACAATGTTTTCCTGGTTCTGCTTGACTTGCTCAGCATCAGTTCATGTAAATCTCTTGGGTCTTTCTAAAATCAGCCTGTTCATCATTTTTATAGAACAATAATATTCCATTACTTCCATATACCATGATTTGTTCAGACATTCCCCAGTTGATGGGCATCTACTCATTTTCCAATTCTTTACCACCACAAAAAGAGCTGCTACAAACATATGTGGATCCCTTTCCCCCTTTTATGATTTCTTTGGTATACTAGCACTGCTGGATCAAAGAGTATGCACCATTTTAGAGCCCTTTTGGCATAGTTCCAAATTGTTCTCTAGAATGGTTGGATTGTTTCCCAACTCCACCAATAATGTATTAGTGTCCCAGTTTTCCCACATTTTTTCATTGAAGATTATTTTAGAGAGCATGGGCAGGAAGACGCCACAGAAACCAGCAGAGGCATGTAAGGCCTTTTAAGAGCAGAATCCATTTTTGAACCCTGTGCTATTTAAAGAACAGATGATAATATTTAAGGAAGGGAAAAAGCCAAGTGGAGAAATAAAGATCCTCAAGTAACTTTCCTCAGAATTCTTTGAACATGATGCGATTTCTTGAAAAAAGAATAACCAATTCAAGTCAATTCTTCAAATTCTCTAGTGTGTGTTGCCCTCTGCTAGGTGATTGAGAGATACAAGGATGAGACCAGTGGAGTTAGACCCAAAAAGGAGCAGAGACACACTAGGGTCTGGGCTCCCTCACTTTAAAAGGAATCCAGAACCTAGAGATATAAAAGGATTTGTCCAAAATCCTCTAGATATTCAGTTTAGAGTAGAGGATCCCAGGCAGAGTAGTGAGATTGGTTCTTGGGCCTTCTAACTCCCAACTCAGTCTCTCTTCCCCTGGGTTCCATTGCCAGGTTCCATTCCAGGTCTCTACTAGCAGGATAGAGAACTGTCATGGAGTACATGGGACTTACAGATTAGGAAGATGTTGCCGAGTAGCCTGCTGAGCCAAAACACCAAAATTAATAATAACGATGATGATAGTGAGTTCATATGATCCTTATTTGCAGACCACATTGAGACCTCAAAACCTATCTTGAGCATATTCACAATTACAACTTCTCAAGCATTAGTTACTTTTTAATTCTTTACTTCTAATCTTACCTCTTCTTCATTGATAATTATTAAACTTTGGTTGGACTAATGCTGAATTGTTAGCACTGGACTGTGTGTGTAAGAGAGGGAGGAAGGAGAAAAAGGAAAGGGACAGGGAGAGGAAGAGGGAAAGGGAAAGAGAAGGAGAGACAGAAGAAGAGGAAGAAAAGAAAGAAAAGAGAGTGAAGAGTAGAAGAGAAAAGAGAAAAGAAAGGAAAGAGAAAAGGTGAGGGAGAATGTGTGTGTATGATAGCATAGAATTAGCCTGTACATTTAACAAACATTTAGTAAGCTCCTACTATGAATAGGGTACTCTGATAGGTTCTGAGGATACAAAAGCAAAAGGAAATAAAATGGGTCCTGCCCGTGGAGAGCTTGCATTCTACTAGAACCACGACATCCCACATTTTCAGAATAAGAGGAATATTTGTGCAATCTAGTCCAGTGAATCTCCTTGACCGATCAGCAGACAACTGGTCATCTCCTTTCTAACTGAAGACTTTTCAGAGGCTAACATCTCTCCAAAAAGTCTGTTCCCTTTAGTAGGACAGATCTCATCTTTAGGAATCCCCCAGCCCATTCCCACCTCGGCAACAGGACTAAAATCATTGCCTCTACTTCTGTCATCTGGGGTCACACCACAAACCTCCTCTCTCCCCATATGATCCCCTCGAGTTCTTGAAGGCAGCTCTCTCCCCCTAAATGGATTTAGGATCAAATGAGATCTGAAGGTCTTGTCTTTCATCTTTAGCTTTAAAATATAGAAATATGAATTCAAAAAGCAAAACTTTGCAAGAGCAGCGAAAATTACCGACCTCCCTTCATCTCTCCCAGCCATCAGCACCAGTGGTTTCAGCTGCTAGGGTTTTAAATAGCCTCTCAGCTGGGATTAAGAGAGAGCCCAGCATTGTCATCATTAGTGATCTCAATTTGCCTTTGCAAAGTCATCGAAACCTTAGATCTGTGTCCAGCCCTACATAACGACTCAGTGGGGTAACTTTAAACAAGTGGGTTAACAAGAAGAAAACCTCATTTTCTTATTCTATAAAATGGGAATGGTGAGAAGTAAAACTTCATCCGAAGGCTCCTCATAAAGACCAAGTAAAGTCATATATTTATGGCCCTTTGTCATCCTTAAATCATCATAGCAATACCAGTTGTTACTAGAGAAAAATCTCTCTCAAGTCCCACTGCCCTTGAAAACCAGCAAGAGAATTATTTTATTTGGTTCCTTCTCTTTATTTGGATTATGTCAAGGTAGAAAGAGCACTGACTTGGAGCCTGGACACCCGAGTTCAAATCCTGTTTCAAATATTTACCACCTGTATGATCTTGAGTGAAAACCTTCCTTTCCCTGAGCTGCTTTTCCCCCCTCATCTAGAAAATGAGAGGGTTGTACTCCATGGTCTCTGACGTTCAGGTCAGGATGGAAGACTGTGTTTTAAATACAATGAATTAAAGATCGGATAACTCTACCTTTGGAAAGAAAGTGATATCTGACAGTGCTATAATACCCATCAATTGGAGTGCTTGAAACCTTTTTTTTTTAAGTCAGTCAAATATAAAAAGCCACCTGGTATGTCTTTAAGTAATATAATTATTGGGTTATTTAAAGCTCCCATGCCTAGTCAAGTTTGTTATGCAATGCCTGTTACATTATGTAAAAATGTTAACGCTTCTTTTTCCTTTTTTTGCGAGCAACAATTCTTTTGTTAAGTGTCAAATGTATTTCTTTTTAAAACACAAAAGTTGGAGGTTCTTTTTTAAAAATATGATGAATGAATATTATTTAACTTGAATTTACAGGAAAAAAAAACTATTACCAAGCATAAAGTTAGAAGTTCATTTTTCTGCTAAAATTGACTGGGCTTCCTACTCCAAGGAGAATCTCTTTGAATTAGGTCCCTGAGGACAGAAGGCTAGCATGGGAGGCGGGATGTCCCGGGATCTGGCACCACTGCTAACATAGTGGTTGGGTGACCTTGGAACACTTCTTTAACCTTTCAAGAGTCAGACAGATCTCTAGAATGTCCCTCAACTAAGTCATAGACCACAAAGGCAGCTCCCATTCCAAAAGTTTGCAATGATGATGAAAGAAATGATCTATTCTGGATACAAGGTGGGCCCCTCTCAGCCAACAGGAGTGTAAAAATCTTGGCCCAGGAGATTTTAGCACAGCTCAGGAAATAAAAACCATTTTTAAAAAGTTATCACATAAGCTCTTATTTCCTCATCCACTTCTGCAGCACAACAGAGAAGAAGTCCCATTTGGAGCAAGGCTATGTTGACTTGTTATTTAAGAGGTAATAGTAATGGCAGCCTGGGATGAGAGACAAAAGGCCTTGTTTGGGAGTCAGGAAGATGCTGAGTTCAAAGCTCATCTCTGACACTTGCTATGTGACTCTGTGCAAGTCATTTTGCCTCTTTGGACCTCAGTTCATTCAATTGTAAAATAGGAGGGGGGATAACTCCTGCACCTCATGGAGCTGCTGCAAGTCTTAAAGGAGACAATAGCCATAAAATACTTGACACATTTTACAGTCAAGCCCCCCAAATGACAACCTTTCCTTTCTTGATTGGTCAGTCTCATGAGTTTCTGTAGTCTAGTGCATAGAGTGCTGATCTTAGAGTCAGGAAATCTGGGATTCTGTTCCCATCCTGGATGTTGGCTATCTGTGTGCCCCGGAATGATGGGTCTCACCTTCCTCTCTTTGAAAGGACAGGGTTAGAGTTGATGGCCCCTAAAGTCTCTTCTCACCCCAAATATGGGATCCTGGATTATTTTAACTTCTGATTGACAGCTCTCTCTGTACTGTAGCAAACCGCCTCCTAGCTGACTTAATGTGCTTATGCATATATTAAAAATAAATTTATTATTTAAAATTAATCTACTAAAGCAAAATCTAGAGGTACACACACACACACACACACGCACAAATCTGGTCTCAGATGCTTCCTAGCTATGTGACACTTAGTAAATCATTTATCTTCTACTTGTTTCTGCTTCCTAATTTATAAAATGAGAATAATATTAATATCTTCTTCCCAGAATTACTGTGAGATGAAATAATATTTGTAGAGTTTTCATAAATCTTAACATACAGTGCTAGTGCTCTTCCTATAATTTAATATAGACATATTTTATGTTTATTATATATATATGTATATATATATATATATTTATATATATATCTTTACATATGTATATATAAATACAGGCAGAAATATCATATAGGTGTAGTAATATATTAAGAAAAAGGCTTACTAAAGATAAATATATGTATGTATTCAAATGCATGTGTGTGTGTACGCATCTTTACTAAGCTTTCTAAGGAGCAGCTTGAGACTTTTGTGTCCTTTCTTCCATAGTCCATTTGGCCCCCAAATGTCGGTCCCGAGATGTTGGTCTTTTTTTATAGCACAACCTATGATTCAATTCAGTGAGGACTTAGGGAGCTCCTGCTGAAAACAGGAACTCTTCTAGGGGCTGTAAAGACAAAAATGGAACAGCTACTGCCTCCCAAGTGTTCTCATTCTATTGGAAGGCATGGATAATGTTTTAATCTCCCCAAAGAAATTTTGTATAATAAACCAAATTCTTCCATTTCACAAAATGTTCTCTTTATTGGATCTGTCTCTTTTGGAAGCAGCCCTGAATCTGGTGAAATGGACTGGTGCAACTTAGCAAATAGCAGCCTAAGGAAATGGCACCCAATGGCTGAGTTAATGCAGTGTACCAATCACCTCAATGGAGGAAAAGAATCTTACTCAGAAAATTGCTCTTTATCAATGGGGTGCTTGAGGTATTGAATCTGCCTTTCGTTATGCAAGTTTGATTCATTTTCTGGCAACTACAAAGTGGCATTTAGGAGAGTTATTTACTATTCATAACAGAGAAACTAAATGGACTTTCAAATTGCTCATTACATAGGAAAGAGGGCCTGAACTTCTTATTTTATCTTGGTGGAGAAGTCCCTTTGAGTCAATCTCTTCCACCAAGGCAAATCTCCAGCTCGTCAAAAACTGATAGTTCTAAAGATTTCTTTAGGGTGCTAGGAGTCAAGGTTTTCTCAGAGTCACACATTCAGGATGTGTTATATGAAGCACCCAGCTTTTCCCTGCTCCAAAGTCATCCCTCTGTCCGTTGCATCACACTAAATTTAGATATTAATATTCTAAATAAATATCCATAACAGATACTAGATCATCAAAACTCCTACTCTCTGCTGCCAACCCTTGTGTATAGATCACCCTGTATATTAAAAGGCATGTCCTGTGCCCATCACAAACTCTGGCAGGTTCTCCTAAGCTGAGTCAGCTCTAAATATTGTCCCAGTGACAGACTTGCCTATTATCTAAGGTAGTGGTCCTCAAACTTTTAAAATAGGGGCCAGTTCACTGTCCCTCAGACTGTGGGATGGCTGGACTATGGTAAAAACAAAAGCTCCCACTCTGTCTCCTCCCCTCAGCCCATTTGCCATAACCCGGCGGGCACATAAACGTCCGGCCCGTGGGCTGTAGTTTGAGAACCCCCGGTCTGAGGATCAACCTCGCTATATATGAAGATAATGAGAAGGCATTGCAGACTACCAGAGATGAATGGACATCCCAAATAAGAACTCTTTCAGAGTATTACCAAAGAAAAATTCTCCAGTCTCTGCATGAGGGAAAACTCATCACTTCCTAAAGCAGTCCAGTCTAATTTGGGACAGTTGTAATTGTTAGAGAGCTTTTTCTGGCTTCAAGCCAAAATATGTCTGTCTCTCTGGCAGACTGGCACTTTCTCTCTCTCTCTCTCTCTCTCTCTCTCTCTCTCTCTCTCTCTCTCTCTCTCTCTCTCTCTCTCTCTCTCTCTTTCTCTGTCTCTCTCTCTCTCTCTCTCTCTCTCTCTCTCTTTCTCTGTCTCTCTCTCTCTCTCTCTCTCTCTCTCTGTCTCTCTCTCTCTCTCTCTCTCTCTGTCTTTCTCTCTTTCTCTATCTCTCTCTGTCTTTCTCTCTCTCTTTCTCTCTCTGTCTTTCTCTCCCTCTCTCTGTCTTTCTCTCTCTCTCTGTCTCTCTCTCTCTGTCTCTGTCTCTCTCTTTCTCTCTCTCTCTTCTTTACTCCCTCCTTCTTACTATCTGTCACTTCTTTTCTTTCTCACTCACTTGTTTTTTCTAGTTCAGCTTTCTGAATCCAAACAGAGCAAAAATAATCCTTTTCTTCTAAGTAACACTCTCAAATACTGGGGCACAATTATCATTTTTCCTCCACTCTGAGCTCTTTTCTTCTCTGAGATGAATAATATTAATGTAGAATAATTGTGAATGTGTTGTCATCCTATATGCCCTCCCTTAGGGGATAGATACCCTAGGTGCTGTCTAGTTTGGCAGGATCTTATTCCATGGAGTTGAAACCAAGCAGAAGAGCTGATTCAGAGTAGAGTGAGCCAAAATCCAGTTCCTGCTTTTTATAAAGGAAGTCACTGGGAGGAATTTGGTATTCATCCACCCAGCCCTCTGTCAGAGTGGATAGGAAGCTGAGGGAGGGGGTGTCAATCAAAGCTTGAATTAGCAACTCAAGGATGAAAGTAGAGGGATGAACTTACCCTGAAAAGGACATCTTGTTCTGTGGAGCTGAACCCAAGCAGAGCAGCAGATTCAAACATGAATGAACTTGGGTCTTCCTGACTCCCTGTGTTCTATCCAACCCAATCCAATAAACATCTATTTAGGGTCAGACCCAGGGCTGTATCTATTGTACAACTTAGCTGGCTCTTTAAAAGAGACAAAACATTCAAGATTGCTTTAAAGACTTTTGCTTATATGTCTTGAAAACTTCCTTTAGAAAAGGCACTGAATGTTTTTTTTTTTTATTCACATCAAACTGAATGTATCTCAGGAGCAATGGCATACTCAACTCATATACTCTACTTTCCCATCTTTATAAACCATTTATGAGAATACTACTTGTATATATTGAGGACTTCTTTTTTTTTTTTTTTTTTTATTATATATATATATATATATATATTTTATAATATTATCCCTTGTATTCATTTTTCCAATTTACCCCCCCTCCCTCCATTCCCTCCCCCCGATGACAGGCAATACCATACATTTTACATGTGTTACAATATAGTCTAGGTACAATACATGTGTGCGAATATCATTTTCTTGTTGCACAATAAACATTAGAATCCGAAGGTACATGCAACCTGGGCAGACAGATATTAGTGCTAACAATTTTCATTCCCCTCCCAGTGTTTCTTCTCTGGGTGCAGCTACCTCTGTCCATCATTGATCAACTGGAAGTGAGTTGGATCTTCTTTATGTTGAAGATTTCCACTTCCATCAGAATACATCCTCATACAGTATTGTTGTTGAAGTGTACAGTGATCTTCTGGTTCTGCTCATTTCACTCAGCATCAGTTGATTTAAGTCTCTCCAGGCCTCTCTATATTCCTATTGAGGACTTCTTGATGAAAACATAAACTGACTTAGACAAATGATATTTTTGAACAGCTAGGTGGCTGGGTGAATAGAGAACTGGCCCTGGAGTCAGGAGGATCTGAGTTCAAATCCATTCTCAGATACTTACTAGCTGTGTGACCCTGGGCAAATCATTTAATCCAAATTGACTCCAAAATAAACAAAAGAAATGATTTTCTTCAATGGATGATGTCTTTATAATCATTCAAGTAACTAATGATAAATATAGAGAATATAAAATCTTGCTACCTGTGTGGCTTATTGATTTTTAAAAATAGATTAAAATTCATCCTTCAAAGCTTTCCTCAATAAAAATTTCTATCATGTATACATTAAAATTAAACAAGACTCCATGAAAACTCTGAATTTGAAGATCATTTTTAATGGCCAGCTGAGTATTTCTATGGTGTATTTTATAAACCTTGAAGCTCAAGTAAAATAGAGGACAGAGTGATATATGCTTCATTAAAATATTTACTACAGCATCATAGTTCCTGGAACATATGTTCTCAAAACTGTTTATTTTCATTCTTTCCTTCAACTTATTCATTAATGTCATGAAAAGTATTTTGCAGATATTCAAGTAAACTATTTCCCTTTGAATATCAGTTTCCCCTATATTCCTGTTTATACAGTATAATGGTATAAACAACAGGAGATTGAGTGCCCCAGGAAGTAATCTCTGTGGATATAGGACTGCCCTGTGGGTGGGATCTGGCCACATTGAGATAGCTTCATAATGGGTGATGGCTCTCTCGCTGGTTGGCTGTGTGTGTGACCTCACAGGCCCTTTATAAGCCCACTGCAGACAGCAGTCGCTCTCTTTAACCTGGCTCCCTAACCTGGGGTAGCTGAGCCAAGCTAATGGATAGCCAAGAAGTAAGGAGTTTGGTAAGGAGTTTATCAAGCTCCAAAACACTAAAAGAAGCTATTTTGGTGACATCCATAAGAGTCTAAAAGAGATTCTCATGACCATTCACATTAGAAAAGCAAAGTGGATGAAAAAAATGGTTACTGTGTAAATGAATGACCTAGCCAGCTATCAAAGTAGGCCATGGCTGTATGATCACAGATGTGTAGGGGATTGGAAAAAGCCTGATGCAAATGGACAATAAGGCAGGTTCAGAATTGAGTAGAGGATAAAGTATTTTTGATTATCACAAACTTTTCATTGCTACTGAAGCCCATCTTCCTGCATTATTGCATGACTTAAATTATCAATATCTCAGAAAAATCTAAAAGCAAGTAACCCAGGGACAATGGAAAAAATCATGATGAATATATGTAGTCTGCAACATTACCAGCTTAGCATAAAAGATATCAAAGGAAGAGCTGTATGAAAAATGGATAGGCCAGTCACAAAAGAGAGCAAATGAACATGCTGAGTACTGTGTGGTTTCCTTTATATTAAATAATACAGGAAAGCTTTCCTTGTAGTAGATCTACCTTCCATGAAGGATTTGTGAAAAGATATAGATGAGATTTTTGGAAAGACATGGATGAGAACTAAATAGGATGAGAAGATGGAGAAATTACACCAATGAAACCATAAATCCATTACATTGTCAAAGTAGAATTTCTGTTATTTGCTCCCTAACTACCATTCCAATCTTCTTTCTCTTGGAATATTGCCCTTTAGTTAAACTCATCACTCCATGTTTTCTCAAAATGTCATGCACATTACTAACTTCTCTTCTTTGAACACAGCTAACTTCATGGCTGGAATCACCCCCAAGCAGCCTTTACTGAAACTAGGGATTGTTAAACTCTTTTGTATATATTATAAACTCCATCCTATGATTACTTCTCAAAGCAATGTTTGTCTACATTTCTAAGTAAAAGAAACACTACATTTCAGCTAGATAGTTGTGAAATGAAAATATAATTTTCCCCCATCCTAGTTCACAGACTCCCTGAATTCTATCCAAAAACACTCAAGGAATCTGTTGACACTAAGTTAAAAACCAATGTTTAAGTCCTATGTTTACTTCAAATCCCACCGTTAAATGTGCCTGATCTCTCCAAGTAGATACTATACACCTTAATGCATATTATGTCCCTTTATATTCCTAATATTAATACACTGACAGAATAAAGTCAGTTTAAAAATATTTGTGATTATTTTTATTATTACGACTAACATTCGTCAATAGCCATGATTAGTAATTTTTTTAATGAATGCTCTAGTAAGTATACACAGAATTGCAAAGTGCTTTGAGGATTACTCAGAGTGACTTGGTAAATTTGGTAAATTTCAGCACAAATTTAAATTTTTTCATTGAGAAAGATGAATCGGTCAATAAATAATTATTTATTAAGGACTTATTACATGCCTAGACGTTGTGTTGGATGCTAGAGATATTACACATGAAATAGTCCCCATCTTCAAGGAACATATATATATATATATATATATATATATATATATATACATATATATATATATATATATATATATATATATTCACTTGGGGAAACCAGTATATACAAATAAACCTGTGTAATAAGTGTTAACAAAATAAATGCAAGACAATGTCCACTGGTAGGCTCTGATGCTTGGTAGGTCAGCAGAACCCTAATAGAAGACCTGACCTTTGAAGAAAACATAATTCTGAGATGGAAGGAAGGACAAAGAGCATTCCAGATATGAGGGACAACCAATTCAAAGGTATAGAAAGAGGAGATCAAATATCATGGCTTATATATAACAAGAAGGCAATTTTAGCTAGACTGTAGAGTCCATTGTGGAAGCAATTTATAATAAGCCAGGAAAAGTAGGTTGGAGCCAAGTTGTGTGAAAGCTTTCAGATGCCAAAAATAGGAGTTTACATTTTATACCAGAGATAAGAAGGAGTCACTGGATTTTAACTGAGTGTGTAGAAAGAGGATGGGTAACATGGTCAGACATGTCCTTCAGAAAAAGCTTTTTGACAGCTATCCAGCTGTAGAGAAAATAAATTTAAGTAGGGAGAGTGGACGTAGCTACATCTGTGAGAAGGCTATAATCTGAGAGAGAGAGGTGATAATACTTAAACAAGGATAATAACTGTTTAGGTAGAAAGAAAGTGGTGTGTATAGCATAGACAAGCCAGTATTCGGTAATCCAAGAGAGTGGAGTGAAAGTGAGGAAATGAGAAAGTTAACAGCATTGCAAGCCTTGCCATCT
This sequence comes from Sminthopsis crassicaudata, assembly GCF_048593235.1. Classification (NCBI taxonomy): domain Eukaryota; kingdom Metazoa; phylum Chordata; class Mammalia; order Dasyuromorphia; family Dasyuridae; genus Sminthopsis; species Sminthopsis crassicaudata. The sequence goes on along the minus strand of NC_133620.1, from coordinate 6,725,661 downwards.
ACAGGATGTAAAAGGCCCATCTGCTTCAGCAAGAAATAAACTACCTAAAAGACAAAAGTGAAATTGCCAGACTTCAGGTGCTAAGGTTAAGAAATTAATTCAAGCTCTTCATTGCAAGGTCAATACTGAAGCTAAAGCTTAAATACTCTGGCTACATAATGAGAAGATGGAACTCATTAGAAAAGACCCAGATGTCAAGAAAGATTGAAGGCAAAAGGAAAAGGGGACAGCAAAAGATGAGATGAATAGTCTCCTGGAAGCAACAAATATAAACTTGGGCAGACTTTGAGAGATTGTGGAAGATAAAAGGAGCTGGAGGGCTGTGGTCCATGAAGAGTCAGATGTGAATAAACAACTGAATTATAACAAAGTTTTAAGTCTTAAAAAAGTACATACTAAGGGGGGGAACTCTAAGTATGAAAAAAGTCTTTACTCAGACTGACAGTTGATTTAAAAAGAAATGGGAAAGAAATAGACTCTACCCTTCCTCTCAAGGAAAGGGGCTCAGCTCAATCTCTCCCACAAGAGGGGATAGTCTCAGATTTCAGAGTATTAAAGAAAAAGTCCTACTTCTTTTTTTCTCTCATTCAAATGAAAATGCCGCAACTGAAGCTAATTGTGGAAGAGGAGAACTTTAGTGATCATGATAAAGGAAAAATTCTTAAGAAAGTAAAAATAGATAAATGATAGTTACATATGTTAGATTAGATTAAGAAAGTAGATAGATGGAAGGAAGGAAGGAAGGAAGGAAGGAAGGAAGGAAGGAAGGAAGGAAGGAAGGAAGGAAGGAAGGAAGGAAGGAAGGAAGGAAGGAAGGAAGGGAGGGAGGGAGGGAGGGAGGGAAGGAAGGAGGGAAGGAAGGAAGGAAGGAAGGAAGGAAGGAAGGAAGGAAGGAAGGAAGGAAGGAAGGAAGGAAGGAAGGAAGGAAGGAAGGAAGGAAGGAAGGAGAGGAGAGGAGAGGAGAGGAGAGGAGAGGAGAGGAGAGGAGAGGAGAGGAGAGGAGAGGAGAGGAGAGGAGAGAAGGAAGGAAGGAAGGAAGGAAGGAAGGAAGGAAGGAAGGAAGGAAGGAAGGAAGGAAGGAAGGAAGGAAGGAAGGAAGGAAGGAAGGAAGGAGAGGAGAGGAGAGGAGAGGAGAGGAGAGGAGAGGAGAGGAGAGGAGAGGAGAGGAGAGGAAGGAAGGAAGGAAGGAAGGAAGGAAGGAAGGAAGGAAGGAAGGAAGGAAGGAAGAGAGGAGAGGAAGGAAGGAAGGAAGGAAGGAAGGAAGGAAGGAAGGAAGGAAGGAAGGAAGGAAGGAAGGAAGGAAGGAAGGAAGGAAGGAAGGAAGGAAGGAAGGAAGGAAGGAAGGAAGGAAGGAAGGAAGGAAGGAAGGAAGGAAGATAACTTATGTGATGCCAGGAATGCCTAATACACAAACTCAAAAGAGGAGAATAACTCAAAAACACATATAATCAAAATCTCTATAAAAAGATTGCTCATGAAAACAATCATAAATTTTTGAAGAAATGTTGCAAGTTATAAATGATATTACAGAAGAAATGAGAGCTATGGATATAAAAATGGAAAAATTTATTAATGATTTAACAGAAGATATTGCCTAAAAATATTCCCTAAAAATTAGAATGGCTCAAATGGGATTTATTTAATGATTCTAAATAACAAGAATTCTTCAAAGTCAAAAGAATGAGAAATTGTATATAAAAAATAATGTACCTGCAAAACAGATCAAAAAAGATAATTTAATACCAAGATTACCTGACCTATATTAGTATAAGAAGGAGTGTGAAAATGGAATCTCCCATCGCTTTCTAAAATAAAAACTCAGAATGAAAACTCAGGAGAATGTCAGGGCCAACATCCATAGCTTGTGAACAAAAGAAAATTACTATAAAAGCAAGAATGAAATAATTCAAATATCCATAAAGCACAATCGGGATCATACATGACTTAGCAGCGATCACTTTAAAGTAGCAGAAAACATGGAATGAGATATTCCAAAAGGCAAAATACAAAGGTCTACAACTAAAAATAACTTAACAAACAAAATTATCCTTCAAGAGAAAAAAATGATCTTCAATAAAATAAAATATTTTCAAATATTCCTGATTATTTTCTCCTGAGAGGAGGAACTTTGAAATATAAATACAATATATATATATATATATATATATATATATATATATTTATATTTATATTTATAAATATATAATATATTTATACAATATAAAACTTTGAAAGGGAACTTTGAAATATAAATACAGAAGAATACTTCTTAGAAATAAAGAAAAAAAGATAATGAACCATCAGAAGAGACTTTGTAAAGATAAACAAGTAACATTCTAATGGGTAGGAGAGATATTAAAATTGTTCTTATAGAATCCTGATTTCACAGTTTGGCATAGAAACAATCAATTGAAATAGAAAACCTATAAATAGTTTTGTTTTATTTTGAAGATGTTATAAGAAAAAATAAAGAGTTGGATTGGTACATCACAGAAAAATGAAATATTGGAGAACTTGTTAAGACATATAATCAGACTTTGAAGGCAGAATCTAAGCATGGAAGGAGTAGAGAGAATTACTTGAACTCCATTTTCATTGAAAACTGTCAAAAAAGGACAGAATATACAGAGAGAGACTGAAACAGAGAGATTGGTGTAGAAATAAATTCAATTCAACAGGGGTACAGATAGCAATAGGAAGAAAGAAAGGGAAATATAAAAGGGAGTGTAAATTCAGAAAGATATTGGTTTTATCCTGATTAGCAAAACCTTAAGTTTGAAGAGAGAATAGTGAAGAAAAAATTAAAAGGAACAAGAGGAAGATAATAACTTGAGATAAACAGGATTAGGACAGCATTGAAAAGAAAGGAGAATGGAGTGAACTAAATAAATCACTGTCAAATCTGTGACTGTGAATGAAATTAATTCATAAAGCATAAGAGGTTAGTAGGATTAGGAAATAAAATCTAATAATATGTTGCTTACAAGAAACAGATTTGAAACAGATTCACAAAGAATTAAAATAAGGGATTGGAGCAAAATTTATCATACTTTAGTAGTACAACAACCACCAAAAAAAGCAATATTAGCAGTTATGATTTCAGACAGAACAAGAGCAAAAATAGATTTATCTTAAAGAGAAATAGGAAAATGATATTGTACAGGAAAATAATACTAGCCATGAATTAATTTCAATTTTTAAACATATATGTACCTAATGGACATAGCTTCTAAATACTCATAAGTGAATTTAAATGAATTACAAGGGAGAATAGAATCATAATCATTAGTTTATGAACGATTATTACAATTAAATTCACAATGGCTCCATCATAATAGTTCTCAAAATGAGGTTCACAAATACTAGATATCCCTGATGCCCTCTAAGAGAGTCAGCAAGATCAAAACTATTTTTATAATACACTAAGATGTTATTTGCCCATTAAAGGACTGCTTCCTTTTAGAATTACAGATCTGAATGAAGCCAGATTTTCTGCATATACTTCAACCAAAAGCAACATATCTCAACAGATTGAAAGCAGAAACAAATATAAGAATTCAACTGCTTTCTCTTAAGTCAGATATTTTTTAAAAGATTTGCAAAAATATGTAAATCAACGCCACTCTTCTTATTGATTGTTTTGGAAAATATAGTTATTTTACATGAATACGTATTATTTCTATTAACTATTACATTGTAAATATTATTTTAGTGAATTAACAAATGAATGTTTATCTAAAATTTGTCATTTTTAATTTCTAATATGGTAAATGTCAACACATAACCCATAAAGAAAAAAGCTTTTTGTATTTCACAATAACTTTTTTAAGAGTTCAAAGGAATACTTAAGACCAAAAGATTTGATAACTATTAAATTCTCCCCCTATTGAAAGTCAAAATTTGCCTAGACATGCTCATTCAAATAGAAAGGTATCTGTTTCAACAACACCCAGAGAAGGAACACTGGGAAGTGAATGTAAATTGTTAGCACGACTCTCTATCTACCCAGGTTACTTATACCTTCAGAATCCAATACTTAACGTGCAATAAGAAAATGGGATTTACACACATATATTGTATCTAGGTTATACTGTAACACATGTAAAATGTACGGGATTGCCTGTCATCAAGGGGACGGAATGGAGGGAGGGGGGGATAATTTGGAAAAATAAATACAAGGGATAATGTTATAAAAAAAATTACTCATGCATATATACTGTCAAAAAATTTATAATTATAAAATAAAAAAATAAAAAAAAGAAAGGTATCTGTTTCATGATGTGGACAAATCCACATTGCTCTGGAAACAATTAGTTTCTCATCGACATTTCTTGGCAAGTGAATTAACACCTCTGTACTCTAGATTCTTCACCTACAAAACAAACACAATTTAGTCTGGCTCACAACTTAAAAGAAATAAACAAAAACCATCCTGTTGTATAGAGACACAAGTTACATTGGTAGATTTTATGAATTCAGTTATTATTTTTAAATGCTGTAGAGCACAAATTGGTTTTATCTTTAGAACAGTATACTATTAGAATGGATGGATGGAAGGTAAAGTAAGAGAACATTGCAAATCCAACTGGCTTCTCAACGAAGCATGAGAGAAACAAAGCCATACACTGTTGGTCCAATCAAAACCTGATTGTCATTTCGTGAAAATCTCTTTTTCTGCTGATGGATGGACCCAGAAGTGCTATAGACTAGAATGGAGTCATGAAAAAAGTCATCAACTATAGATGAAACTGCAGTATCTTTTCTTAGAAGACAATTTCTGGGGTCACCATATGCATGGATTCAACAAATAAGATTTGGTCATAAACAAAGAATTGTTTTCCTATAGCTCAAAGAGAAATAGTTTTTAAAAGATATGGGCATAGCCATCATAACCATGATGGTCTCTTTCCGAAAAGAGAGATCCAGGTGGATATTAGAGTAAAAGAGGGCAATGATAAAAAAAAAAAAGTCCAACTGTCTGAACAAAGCATTAAAAAAAATAAGATGTGTTGTGACATTTTCTGCCCCAGCTCTTAAATAAAACAGTGGAGATTTTGTAGTTATTCTCCATTTCTAATGTCTCATTTTATGGTATTGAGCCATTGTGAGCTTAATTATCATAATCTATTATAAGTTAATATTGTGACTAAAGGTATAGACATATGTGTATGTAGGTATAAATGAGGAATTTCAAAAGTCTTAGTGAAGTTTTAAGCTATTAAAGATTAAACTTGCTCAAAGATTCTTGGGGAAAAGGAATTGAAAAAACTCAGAAACTGATGATTAGAATACAAATGGCACGATTATTTTGTTTTCTTTCTGCAATCTAGCAGGAGAATAGATTCAATCAACAAATAATGTGTTTTTTTTTCTTCTGATCCTGCTATGACTTGGAAAATTCTAGGCTAGAGGATTGTTTTAAGTCTGTGGCAAGAAGTCCAAATTAATAAATCCCCAGATATACATCCTCCATATATATATATATATATATATATATATATATATATATATATATATATATATATATATATATATATATATATATATATATATATATATATATATACACACATATACATATACATATACATACACATATATATGTATATATACATATATATACATACATATATATGTATATATACATACATATATATGTATATATACATACATATATATGTATATATACATATATATACATACATATATATGTATATATATACATACATATATATGTATATATATACACATACATATATATGTATGTATACATATATATGTATATATACATACATATATATGTATATATATGCATAAGGCTGTACCACATATTGTTTGTTTACAACACAATCAACAACATTTTAGTAATTTGTGTATTTTGAAGAATATTTCATTGTGGACTGGTAAGATAAAGACACAGAAATATTTAACTAAAAACAAATGATGGTGGGGGTAAGAAGGAGAGAGATAAAATCCAGGCCATTTGTAGAATCATAGATTAGACTTCTAGCAAAGGGAACTCAAACATCCAGCCCTTTATTTTTACATATGAGGCAACAAAGACCCAAAGAAGCAAAGTGGGTTCCCTGGTCCATCTAAGCAGTGAGTAGCCAGGTTCTCTGACTATAACTTTAATGATCCTATTAGTATATTTCATCACCTTATCAAATAAGATCATTTACATGACTCACTCTGGAAATCTATTTCTATGTGCATATTATTCTCCTCCAATGGAATGCTCTAAGTCAGGGGCGATTTTATTTTTTAGCTTTATATGTTCAGTGCCTACCATAAAATAGAAACTTATATATATATATGTGTGTGTGTGTGTGTGTGTGTGTGTGTGTGTGTGTGTGTGTGTGTGTGTGTGTATGTATATATGTGTATATATATATATGTATATAGATAGTATATATAGATATATATATAGTATATACATATAGATAGATATGTGTGTGTATATGTGTATGTATAAATATATATATGCACACATACATATATATACATATGTATGTATATATGAAGAGACAGACACAGAAAGAAATGAGAATCAAGCAGCAAAAGTAAATATAGGCAAGCTCCCCCCAAAATAACTCCTCTACAAGCTCTGGTAATTGCATTAGACTAAGTCCTAAATCCAAGGAAAAATCAAAGTGCATCAAATTTCAAGCCCAGGTCAAGATGGAGAAACAAAGAGAGAGATCTGTCATTGATAGAGACAAGGTCTGGCAAAGAAGATAGCATTTTTAAAATTGAATATCTAAGACTTAGATCCAGTACAATATTCTACTTAGCAGCCATCAGTATAAAGAAGCAGAAAACTTTGAATATGATATTCCAGAAGGTAAAGCTCTAGACTCAAAGCCAAAAATAATTTACCCAGAAAAACTGAGTATGATCCTACAGGAGGAAAAATGGATCATTAATGAAATAGAGGGTTTTCAAGAATCATGATGAAAAGACCAGAGCTTTGTAGAAACTTTGAAGTGCCAAAACAGGGAACAAGAGAAACATAAACAGGTAAACACAAGAGAACAATCATAAGAGACTAAATAAGAATAAACTCTTTGCATTTTAATTTGGAGAAATGATATGTGTATCACCTTTATTGCCAAGAAGGATCATAGAGAGAGTCTGATTTAACAAGAGCCTTGGAATAGCTCCATTATATTTTTGAGTATCTTAAAGAAATAATAGAAATGGAATAGAAAAGGAATACAGTGGAGAGAGGATGATAGAGAAGAATTATGGGGAAATCATATCACATAACTATTATATACAAATAGAAGTCTATATAAACAAAGAAGGAAGAGGAGAAGAGAGGAGAGAGTTCTTGAATATCATTCTCATGTATGAGGGAAGGATCTAGATACAATCAAGGACAGAAATATATTTCACTTCAGAAGAAAACTAGAGGGAAGGGGGGGAATAATATGAAGCATAGATTGAGAAGAGAATTTGTCTTAAACAAATAAATCATAAAAGGGTAGAGTTTAAAGAAGGGCATAAGGGGAAAGAAAGGATAAGAGCCTATTATTGGATTCTGATGAAGGAAAGAGAAGAGGGTCAGGGGAGCAAAGGCAGATTGTTCCCAACCAAGAGCACTAGGACTGAGTTCACTCCTCTCTTACTATCTTCTTTTCTATAAAGCATGATAAGGGCACTGAAACAATAGGTGAGTAGAAAAAAAGAAATAAAAAACACCCACAAGTACAAGTACAATTTTTTATAAATATAAAAATATGAAAAAATAAATATGAAAATATCAGGTACAGAAAGCATTTAAGAGATCGATATTTGCTATATTTGATAGCGTTGAAGCCTATAGAGACTCATGGGCAAACATGCAAAATATAAAACATGCAAATATATAAAATATAAGGGGGCTGTTACTCTTTTAAAAATTAGTATGCAAAAATAGAAAGAAAGAATGAATGATGAAGGGAAGCAAAATATAGTATAAACTAAAGCAAGAAGAAAAACAAAACCCAACAGAACATGCCAAATGAATCTAGGGTCTAGATAAATCTAATTCATCAAAAAAAATTATTTTAAAGAAATATGGAAACAACTTTATGAAAGATATTATAGACTTCTGAAGATTATTAAATGAGAAAATTAAATGGGGAGGAAAAGGAATATAAATATATCTTAGCTCTTAACACCACCTTCACATAAATTGGCAAAACACTGTGGTATTAGAAAACTCACAAGTAAATACAAAAAATCAAAAATATTAAACATATTTTATAGTTCACAAGGCAATGCAATTATATTTTTGAAAGGCCCCTGAAGAAATTATTAAAAATTTAATGGAGACTAAATAACTTAATCCTACATAATAGGTAAGTCAAATAACAAATTATAGAACCAATTAATCATTTCATTAAATATAATGGGAATTTAAAACATTTTTAATTGGGGGATGCAAAGCATTACATAGTGCAAAACTTAATGTCTTTGAAACTCTGATAAATAAACAAGAGAAAGTACAGAACAACAAATTGGATATAACTATAAAAGAGAAAAACTAATAATTTTAAAAACCAGGTAAAGGTCAAAATAGAAATACTGAAAATCAGCAAAAATAAAATAAAACAAATTGATAAGTAAAATTGGGAGCTGCTTTTTGAGAGAAAAAAATGTGAACCATTAACTAACCTGATTTTTAAAAAGAAAGAAAACCAAATTACCAGTATTAAAAAGATGAACTTAAGATCAACAAATAAGAAATAAAATAATTGCTTAAAACTATTATACTCAATTTTATGTCAATAAAACTGACAATCTAAATTAAATGGGTGATTATTTATAAAAATATAAAATGACAAGAGTAATAGAACATGAAAAAATATTGAAATAATGCATTTTAGAACAAAGATAACTTGAGTAAGTCATAAATGAATTACCAAAGGAGAAGAAAAAACCTCAGGATTAGATAGATTTATCAGTGAAATCTATCAGATATTTAACAAACAATTAATTACATTATTATACAAATTGCTTGGGGCTGGAGGTAAAAGGAAAATGTTTTCCAACAAATCCCTTCTATTATAAAAATATAGTCTTGATGCCTCAACCAAGGAATGTAAAAACAGAAAAAGATAATTGTAGTCCAATCTGCCTAATGAATATTGATGCAGAAATCTTAAGTACAATATTAGCAAGGAAACAATATCTCTCAAAGTTTAGATACTATAACTCAAGTTAGATTTATTCCAGTAATGCAAGACTGGTTCAGTGTTAGAAATATGTTTAAATATGTACAGAATTAACATATACTAGCATGTTAATAAGAACAACAAAAATCATAAAATTGTCTCAATGGCTAAAGAAACTTTGGAAAACCTATTTCTATTATTTAAAAATGCTAAAAAAAAAAACCAGAAATTAATAGCTTTTCTTAATATAACATATATCACATATAAATATATCAAACATCATTCAAATTATTTTAATTTTATTATATATAATACATAATGAATAATTCTAATTATTTTAATTTAATTTTATAATTATTTATTAAAATTAAATATTAAAAATATGAACATAATAAATAACATTATATGATATATAATAAAATATATCTATCCAAACCCAGACTATCTGTAATGGAGAATAGTGCTGTGATGGAGATAAAATAGAGGTATTTCCAATAAGATCAGAGACAAAGCAAAGTTGTCCATTTTCACCATTATTTCTTAATATAGTTCTGTAGAGGAGGCAAGAATCCATTCCAGCTCTTGAATCTTACATTAACTTGGCTCACCAACCTTCCTCTTCTTATGAAATAGCAGAGACGTACTTGTTAATATATTGATAAGTAATCTAGCCACTGAAGCAAAATGTAAAATTATATACAATGGATCTAAGGCTTACCTTTGATCTTTGCACTAGAAAAAATGCCCCCAATGGAGACTACAGGCATTTGGAAGAAAGGTACTTGAGGATATTTATATGATAAATTTATTCTGCTCTGTATCTCAACTAATTACATCTCTGGCTAAGAACCAAGATTAGGGCTTAATCATTTACATCTCACTAAATCGTATTCTTAGAACACATATTGGGACATCCAAGAATGTATTTTGTATCATGCCTATTAGCATTGGAAGTATATATATTTGTCTCTCTAATCAATAAAATTGAAGAGTTTTTATCAAACTCTTTCTGCCTGGCCCCTGAATTTCACACCCTTAATTCATTCTTGGAGCTGGACTTCAACACAGCTCTACAAAAAGCTAGTTATAGCAATAAAACAAGAAAAAGAAATTAAAATAATAAGCACAAATAAAGAGAACACATACAAAATTATTTTGTTTACTTAGAGAATGCTAGACTGAACAAAAAAACTAATTATAAGTAATTGTAATTACTTATAATTATAAATTTACAAATGATCAGTGTATCTATCTATCTATCTATATATATATATATATATTATCAACAACATTCATTAAGAAGAGATAAGCTAAAATGAATGCAGAAACTATGATGTACTTAATCTACATGCTAACAAACACATAGGAACTACATAAACACAACAGAATGCCATTTATACAAATAAAAATAGATCTAAACATTTGGATGAATATTAATCCCCCTTGGATAACCAATCAATGTAACAAATGAAACTACTTAAATTAATTTACTGATTCGGTTCTATACCAATTAAATTACCTAAATACTACTTTATGTAGATATAGAAAAACAAGTTTAAAAGTATATCTTCAAGGGAAAAAAAGGTCAAAAATTTCAAGAGAATTTAAAAAAATAAATGGGCAGAAAGGAGGCCTAGTACTACCAGATGTCAGGCTATACAGCAGTAAGCATCCAAAGAATATGGTACTAGTTAAAAAGAGAGGTTACAATAGATAAAATCAAATCATCACAGTAGTCTAGTTTGAAAAAACCAAAGATTTAAAGTATTGGAGTAAAGACTTATTAATCAACAAAAACTGTTGAGAAAAATGGAGAACAGTCTGACAGAGACCAGAGACCAGCTTTATACGTGGATATGTGAATAGCCTCCCTAAAAAATAAATTGTCCAGACAACCTGAGTTCTCACCTTGTAATCCTAACAATAAATGAAGCAATTTACAGACAAAAATAAAATAAAACAAAATATACCTTATCCTTTTTGTTAGCAAAAGCAAACCCTTATATCCAGAGTTATGTTAATATAGGATTTTCAAGCTTTTGAACCTTTTTACACATATGCTATATGATCTTCAGAAAAATTCTGCTCAGTAGACACCACAGGTCTTAACAGCCTTATTGTATCAATAAGGAAACTGAACCTCATTAGTGACAAAAATAACCAAGCTAACAAGTGATAGGAGCAGGAATTTGAAAGCAGATCTCTCTGATTTTGGTTCAACATGATCTCCACTGTATCATCTCCTGAGTTTTTCTGAACATCTCTCATTAATCACCCTTAAATGACTAGATTTATTCAATGACACTTGAACAGGCCATTTAACATGTCTGGTTTCAACTTGTCTGCCTCATAATCTGAGCAACATTAGCTCAAAGAAGTCAGTAGAATTTGTGGGAATTTAATGTAAAGGATTACTTTTGACTAAAGGATAAAAAATTATTTTTAAAAAAGAGTCTCCAGTCATTTACATTATGTAAATTGTAAATTATATATATATATATTACATCCATATACTCTCCAGAGTATTTATATCATATATATTATGAATTATTGATATGTATATTACATAAATATTATGTATAATAAATATTCTCCAAAGCATTTTCCCTAACTTTTTTTTAAATAAATATACGTTTGTATGTCTTTAATGCTTCTTGCCTATTTTTAAAAATTAGACCAGAGTATCCTAATGCTACCTGTTAAATAGTAAAATATTCTTAAAATAAAAAAATGAAAGATTGGAGGACGTTGTTTCATTTTCTGAGTTGGCCATTTTTATTATGATTCTAGTTTTAATTCTTAAGAAAAGTGATATATAGACTTTCCAGCAAATGTATATGTTCTCCCCCTCTCCCTTCTACCAATAGAATGTTAAGGGCCTTGAAAACAAGTAGATTCAATTTTTGTGCAAGCACCTAGCACATTGACCACCGTACCATAGATGTTTTATAAATGTGAATTGATTGAACTGAATTCAAATGAATTGAATTAAACTGAACTGAAAGAAAAACAGCATTTTCAAAGTCCAGGGAAGTGGTATAGACTCATCCCTTTCATGAACAGTCCCCCTCCGCCAAGGTTCCCAAAGTAGGACACAAGAAAGGGATGAAGCAGCCTTCCTTTGGCAGGTATATAAATCTCACCCTGTGATAGCATTTTTGGACAAGAAGCTTGTCATTTGTTTTCATAATGGACAAAAAGTGGGGGCTCTAACAAGATGCTCGATAAATTCTCCCGTCTCCGTGTGAGCGAAGTGGAGTCGGGAAATTGATCACATCTCTCTCTTGTTCTCCTTTGAAAAGTACATGTTGGTCCTGTTTCTATGATGACATTGAGGCAATGACCAAACCTTTAACTCCTTTGTAGGCTCCCTGATGGCTTCACACAGCTCATCAACCTGACCCAGCTGTACCTGAATGATGCCTTTCTGGAGTTTCTTCCAGCCAACTTTGGAAGGTAAGAAGCCATGGCTTGAACAGATTTAATTTTACTTCACCTTGGGCAAGTACTTCCCCAGAGGAGCCTGGACCTCTGTAAAATATGACTAAGAATAAAAGATGAAAAAAAAAAACATTCCAAATAGAGGAAACATTCCTAACCTGTCTTCTTAACTAGAAATTAGGGACAGTGTCACCTTCATTTTCCTAAGTGGCTTCTTCCTTCCTCAGGACTCAGCTCAAATGCTACCTTCTGCCTGAAGTCCTAACTGATGCCCTCAGTTTTTAATATATCTGTACCATGATTCCTTGTATTTATGCTATATCTTCCATCTAATAATATTAATAACTAGTATTTATATATTTTACCATGTGTATATTATATAAAAATATGCTATATATAATATATAAACATTTAATATATAAATATGTAATATGTATAATATGTTTTACCATGTGTATACTATATAAATATATGCTATATATAAACATATAATATATAAATATGTAACATGTATAATATATAAATATATGCTATATATGTACTATCTATATTACATATGAAATACTATATATTATTTATATACTATATTAAACATTTACTGTATATTTACTATATAAACATATACTATATAAATACTATATAAACATATATTTATATAGTATCCTCATAACAACCCTGGAAGGAGCTGCTATTAAGCCTAAGGAAACTGAGGCATTCCAAGGTTCTATGACCTGCCCAAGATCACAAAACTATCAAAAGTCTGAGATTGGACTTGAATTCAGGCTTTCCTGACTTCGTTCTGGTACTCGATTGAACTACCAAGCTGAGATTACAAAATCCCTGAGGATGAGGGCTCTTCCAGAGTCCACCCTCCACTCCACTGTCAAATTTATTTTTCTAAAACTGGGATCGACCATCCCAGCCAACTACGCAGTGAACTTTAGGGGCTCTCCTGTTACCTCTAGAATCAAATGCAAAACCTTATCTGGCATGTGAGGCACACCAGACCATGAAACCCTCCCATCTTTCAAATCTTCTGACATTTTACTCTCTTATGCTAAGATCCAGAAATCTTCTCCAATTTGCCATCTGCCAAACCTGGCAGGCTCTGTCCCTTTGCCCCCTTACCTGTGTCCCCTGGCTTCCTCCAAGACTTGATCCCAATCCTATATTCTCTAGGAATTCTCCTTTCCCCCACCTCACTACTGTCTTCTCTCTGCAATCACACTGAACATATCACAAGGTAGTAGCTGGGATCAAAAGGTACATTTTGTGAAGCACTCAGTCCAGAGCCTGAAACCCCATAGGCTTGCATTAAGGGCTCACTCCTCTCCCTTCCCTTGCGTGGATAAAGTTACTCCAATTAAATTGTAAGCTCCTTGAGGGCAACAGCCATCAATTTGTACCCTCCCAAAGTAGCATCTTGCCCGGAACACAGCAGGACCTTCACAGGCACTTGATGACTGATTAGATTAAGAAACAAAACAGAAATATTCTGGAAGTCATGGCCATGTCGAGAAGCAGGTAATGGTAGACAGAATTTTACAGGAAAATTGGCTAATTTCATGAGTGCCTTTGTCTTCACGCACATTTTCAGGATAGGAAAGCAGAAGGAACCATTGGAAAGTCCATGGCTGGTGTCTTGAGGGCTCTGGCTTGGAATTCTGCCTCTGATGTTCACTGCATGACAATATATAAGTCACTTCAAGTCTTTGGACCTCAGTTTCCTAATTTGTGATACAAGGATTAAGTGACTAATTTACTTATTGTGAAGTCCTAACTGATGCCCTCAGTTTTTAATGTATCTGTACCATGATTCCTTGTATTTAGATTTGGCATCTAATATGTTCCAGGCTAAGTTACTTTGACATGTGCTAGGTCTTTTAGAAACATTATCTCATTTGATCTACACAATCATCTTGAGAGGTAGTTGTTGTTATTCCCATTTTATTCTTGAAAAAACTGAGGCAGAGAGAAGTACAATGACTCTCCCAGTATCACAAGGAAGTAAATGGGAGTTTGGAGTTGAATTCAGGACTAATGAGCTCTAACTGCCTGGCAATCCCTAATAAATGAGACCTGTACACTTTTCTAAACCTTTTCAAACTAAAAGGTGCCATCAAAATGTCAGCTCCTTTAATCACTCTCCTTTTCTCTAATATCCCAAGTTTATCAAATGATTTTGAATAACTTGTCAACTAAGGAAAATGTGTGACTTTTTACTACAAAAGTGCCACGTCTTCTATGTGGACTGGCACTGCAGCATTAAGTAATAGCCCAGTGTCTACACCTGGGATATCACTGGTCTGGGGAAGTCCTAGGTGAGGAAGCTCCTCTGCCAAGGCAGGCTAGTGCCTGCCCTGTATTGTCTCCTCTTAGGCATTATCTGTGCAGGGAGCTTCAGATTCATAGAAATAGGGGCTACTAAATCATACAGAAGGTCGGGTATCATGGAGGGATGGAGAGATGAAGAAATAGAGAGACAGAGAGGGAGGGAGAAGAGGTAAAGAGAGAGGGATAGAGAAAAGGGAGAAAGGGAGAGAGAGAAAGGGGGAGAGGGAAAGAGACAGAGAAAGAGACACAGAGAGAAAGAAGAAGGAGGAGGAGAGACAGATAAGGGGGAAGGGGGAAGGAGGGAATGAAAAAAGGAGAAAAGGAGGGAGGGAGGCAGGAGGAAGGGAGGGAGGAAAAAGAGAGAGAGAGAGAGAGAGAGAGAGAGAGAGAGAGAGAGAGAGAGAGAGAGAGAGAGGCAGAGACAGAGAGACAGAGAGGAGGGAAGGAGAGAAGGAAGTGAAGGGAAGGAGGCTGAGGGAGGGAGAGAGACCAAGAGACAAAGAGAGAGAAAGAGGAAGGGAGGAATGGAGAGGAAAGTGGGGGTAGAAGAAGGAAAGGGAAAGGAGGAGGGGAGGAGAGAGAGTAATTTGTTTCAAGAAAAAAAAGACCATAGAACCACATTCAAATCAGGAAAAACTAAGTAGGCAACTGTGTGTCAGACTGTTGGGCTCTAGGAAGAGAAAGGCAAAAATGACAGTTTCTGCCCTCAAGAGGCTTCTGTTCCAGCATGTTCTGACACTACTAAATGCCCAGTCATATTTACAATGTCAGTGTAGGGTAACAGAGGGGAGACCGTAGGGATGAGAAGAGTCTCCAACAGGAGGAGGTTCCTGACCTCTGAGTGAGTGACTGGAAGGGGAGGAGAGCACAGCAGAGGCTCAGGACCCAGGAAGGGCAGCAGGAGGGAGCACTAGCAGCAGGAGGGAGCACTGGCAGCAGAGGCACACCGGGAAGGCTTTGAAGGGAAGGTGGAACCTGAGATAAGCCTTAAAGAAAGAAGATTCAAGGGCAGAAAGGGAGGGGTCCAAGGGCAAGGCCTCGGACAAATGCGTAGGAACAGAATGCCAAGTGGCGGCCCTGGAGTAGAATCAGTATTATTTTGGGTATTCCCTTTGTCTTGTTTTCAGAGGTCTGCCAGGTAAGGAATAGGAAACTCAGGTGAAAGAATTAAAAGGATGACTGTAGGAAAATTTGAAAAGAGAGCCTGAACTCTAAATAATAAAAGTCGCTAATATTTTATATGCATAGACATAGAAAAGTAGATGGGTGTGCAACTATAGGAAAGGAAACTATAGAGTTTTATTTGACAGGATATTATATATTTACATATATACACCCATTTTAAATGCATACATTATGTATAAACACTGAACGATATTGCTTTCCTATTAGAAATCACTTCCACATGCTTCATTTAAATTCATTTGATGGACATGATAACAATTATCTTTTGGGGAGAACATTAATGTTCTCTCACAGCATAAAGAGAAGACAGCACCAGTAGTATTCGGATTTTAACACCTAGAAAACAGAGCCCAGAGTTTCAGGACCTATTTAGGACACAGCTTTTTCAACTATTTTTGCTCATGACCTCTCTTCACCTGAGAAAATTTTACCCCAGGTGGATAGGTATATAAAATAAAATACTGATAATAAATCATAGTCTCATGACCCCCACATTCCGTTATCCAACCCCACAGTTTAAGAAGTTTTGTCTTTTAGGATCAAAGGAACCTAAATTTGGGGTTGGATGCTTTCTTGGTTGTAATCCAATCCAGCTCCCCTTTCGCCCTCCTTTTTATTATTAACCTGCTACTTAGACTTAGGAGAGAAACATTTAGAGCCAAAGTTTTTGTTTTTATCTCAAAAGTTTTTCTGTTGAATCAAAAGTATTTCTGAAATATCATCACACTTCTCCAATGAAGTTCTCCTTCAAGGCTCCACTGTAGTATACAAGGTCTTCTTGGTCCTCGACGTCTATAATGGAGGATCACAAATCCCGCTAAGAGGAAAAGGCTTTGGACAATGCTCTTTGGGCCTTTTGCTCAGATAAATTCTGAGAATCCATCCCCAGGTGTGCTGCTTACAGTAAATATTCCAGCCATAGCAATTCTCAAAGACCATCTGCTAAATTGAGAGAGTTAGTATCTCAATTGGTGGAGAGCTGGGTCCTTGCGCTAATAAAAATAACAAGTCCTCGAAGTGACAAAGATCCACTCTTCTGTTAAATATTTTCAAAAGGTGGAAAGTAAATGAGGCTATCTGAATGCTTAGGGAATGATTTTTCCTAGTAGGGTGCTGAATTCTCAAAAATATTTACCAAATATAGAGTCCAGAAACCATGATAGAAAACCGAAAATGTGTGTAAGGAAGAAAGGACCTGGGGCCTAGAAAGGAATGGAACTGGGACAGAAGTTTCTTGTAAAAGGAAGTCAATGCAGAGGGATACAGATGAAAGCAGGCAAAGATGGACATATGGCCAGAGGGAGGAGAGAGGGGGTCAACTACCGTACCAAGCAGATGGCTCTACCTGGGAAGTAGTTAAAGGAGAGATTTGTCCGACCTGGACAGCCCAGGTGAAATCCTACATGCGGAACAAAGAAACTGAAAATGTCTTTAATCCTAAATACAAACCAGAGAATGAATTCTTTTTTTTTCAAACATTAGAAACCTTTATTTGAAACTACTTATAAAAGTTTTAAGCCTTTATAAACTCATATTAGTAAATTACATATGTTCACTCTTTTTTTCTTATAAAAGAGCAATTTTCATTGGTTTATCCTCAAGTTACTTTTTCTTAATATTAAAAAGCTATTGAAATAAAGTTCTTCCTGAATAAACAGGACTCTAACAGCCACAAGAAAGAGCTTATACCACTGTGGGTTTCTCCCACTAATCAATGTGTTCCCATGGGTCTCTCTTGGACCTTCTTCTCCCTTTTCATTTTCTCACTTAGCAATCTTCAGAGAATGAATTCTTAATAAGAGATGGCATAGAAGAAACACTAGCTGTGGATTCTTCTCCACCCCATTCCAGCCTTTCACTCTTTAATATTAGCAAAGAACAAATTTCTGCAGCCTGAGTCTGGACAACTCATAGCAAGAATAAGCTAAACTAATGAGTTGGTTGGTCAGATAAAAAGGGAGCACGCATCTGAATCTTTAACTTTCTAATAATTGTCCATCGATAATAATCCATCATTAGATACCCAGGATTTTTGCTAAATTCAGGCAGATGCAAATAAAAAGAATAAAACAGTACTTACTTTACACCTCAAGCATCCCATAAAGAATACCTGAGTTCAAATCCAATCTCAGATCTTACTAGCTGTGTGACTACTCTGGGCAAAAAACGTCATTTATCTCTGCCTCAGTTTCTTCATCTATAAAATGGAAACAAGAGCAGCCTCTCTCTCCCTAGTGAGGCTGAAAGAACATAATATGTACAGAGCACTTAGCAAGTGGCTGGCACATAGAACGTGCTATAGAAATGCTCTTATTATTATTACCTCTTTCTGGCTCCTTTTCAAGATCTCAAATTATACCTTGTTTTATAATTATTTAAATAAAATGTCCTTTCCCTCCTGGATAGTAAATTACCTAAGGGCACCCTCCTATAGCACCAGAGTCCATAGATGCTTGAGTTGTTGATTAAATGAATGGAATTCTTGTCCCAAACACAGAAATCATGGACTTTGTGGGGAGGGAAGGAACAGATGTGTCCTTTCATTAGTGAGGAAGCTCCCTGTGCCAGGTCTCTCTGTGAAATGGAAATGACTTACCTAGAAGGATTATGTAGCTGATGGCTCATCAAAACATGAAATTTCATCAATTCACAAAGTAGGTGATTGCTGGAAACTTCAAGGAACCAAATCCAACCCAAACATTTGATGAATGAAGAAAATGAGACTGAGAGAACCTAAGTGACCCAAGACACAGTATACAAGCAGGATCAAAACCTCTGGCTCTGAAGTCAGAGGAGCATAAAAATCTGCCAGATTGGGGCAGTGGATAGAGCACCAGCCCTGAAGTCAGAAGATCCTGAGTTCAAATCTAGCCTCAGACACTTAATACTTCCTGGCTGTGTCACTCTGGGCAAGTCACTTAACCCCAATTGCCTCAACAAAAAAATAAAATTAATTAATTAAAAAGCCAGATTGTGAATTAGAACCCTAGGCTTGGTGATCCTATCCTGCAATTGCCTACCCATGTGTCCTGGGCAAGTTACTCAAACTTTAGGAAGGCCCGTTTCCTTTACAAAAGAAGTTAATAGTCTTCTGGGCCCTGTTGTTGGTCATCGAAAACAGTTCTTTTATAACTGTCAACATGATACCCATTTTCTTGGCCCTTTCTTTCCAGGCAATAAGAGGATAAAAGTCATTCATGTTGACTTCTGACCGACTTTGTCATATGAATATATTAAGGAACAACTTTGTCTCTCTTTCTGTAGACTTGTCAAATTGCGGATCTTGGAATTAAGAGAAAATCACTTGAAAACTCTACCAAAGTAAGTGAGCGCATATTTTGTTAAAGTCTGATGTGCAATTTTTAAAATTTTTGTTTTCAGCTAATGGGAGAAATAACAATCTCTGTATTTCAAGGTTGGGGCATTCATTTTCTCCATAGCATTTCAATTTCAGCTTATGTGCTTCTAAAAGAAGGATTTCCATCTTCCTTCTCCTCCAAAATCATTCCAAGTTATAAAATCATATCAGTTTTTGATGTGGAACCATTGGACTGGACCAAGGTCTTTGATAGCAATGATTTTTCTTTCTGGATCTTTAGTAGCTGTGGTGGTCACACCTGCAGGAGAAGTTGCCATCTTCACTGTGGCTGCTTCCTTAGGGAATGGCTATAGGCTCAAAGTCTTGAGATTTCCGAGGTTTGGAGGATTGGCTATTTCCACTAGAGTTTTGAGGGGAGATAGTTGTTTGGGGCCGGGACCAGTCCCAGGGAACCTCAACAGTGACTGCCTCTTCCAGCTTCCCCGACCCGACAGGGTTTCGGAAGTCTCCGGCCCTCCTTGTTGAGACGGGAGGAGGAAATGACCAGACAGAGAGCCAAGGTGGATAGAACACAGTGATGTTTATTGAAGTTACAAGTGAGCAGTGTCTCTCTGAGCCCTTCCGTGTTCGCTCTTTTATAGCCATTTGTCTTTTCCGCATTTTTCCCCGTCTGAGTTTGGACTCCTCCCCGATTCCTCCCTGAAGGTGGAGCCAGTCCTTACTGTGCCTCCCCTGCACCCACCCAGATCCTACCAGGACAGTTGCCACGGTGACAGATCCGGGTTCAGGTGGGTCCTGACACAAAGGCGTCTCAACTCTCCCCCAGGAGGTTCAGGTCCAGAGCCTCTTACAGATAGTGGTCTAGACAATGGTGTGAAATGAACCATGATGCTTCCCTTGTCTCTCCCAGAGTGACTAGACTAACTTGTCAATTCTATCAGAGGCACTTGTTGGAAGTTGGTGGGAACTATTGGCTCCTCATGAACAGCAGCTGCATCTCCAGAAGCTGGCTGTAAAGATTGGATCCATTCTAGGAGGTGCTGTCATTCCTAGGTCTATCTGGTGTCATTTGGGCAGAAGTTGTTGCTGATGGGGATGGGGAATTTCTATAATTATTAGAAGGGAGAACACTCCAAGCAAAACAAACAGAAATAAGTCACTAATTTCTGAAATTTGATGGGATATGTATTCTTTTTCAAAATAAGATAAAATATTTATTTTATCAGGTTGATTTCTTACTTGTGGTTCGCAATGTTTAAATACAAAAACATTGTGATGTAAAAGGTAGTTTCGCTTCAATATAGTGGTGTCCTATTCCAGAGAAGAAGTACTACTTTATATCTTTCTTCTTAAAAACCTAACCTGGGTGGTCATTTTGCTTTTGCATCTTCTTTAAATAAAATAGCTTCAAATTTATTGGAAGTTTTTTTCTTTCATCCATAAGACAATAATATATTTCAGACATGTTTACTGTGTGGTTTTCTATCAATAACTATCAATAATAATGTAAAATGTGAAACTAGTTTTATGCAGCAGTGAGGGGCAAAGACAGGGGTAGATATGGGTCATACTCAAGTATCAATCTTCTTTGAGTGTCGTTACTGCCAGTGGTTCCATCTCTTACTCTTTTTTTGTGAATTTTTCCGAAAAGGAAAACATCAGAGAAATAATGTCAGCAATGGGAAAAATAATGCTGGCAATGGGAGTGGGGAGCCACTCTCCTTGACCTAATCAAAAAGTTGGGAATATGAAGAAACTAAAGAAAGTAATAGTTACCTCTCCTCAATTTTCATTAATACATACTTTAGTCCAAGAGATAAGATGAAGCATGAGCATATCACATGGTTGTAGATCTTAACCAGTCCTACTGGGCTTATACTATTTATGTTTATGCCCAAGATGTTTGATTAAACAACCATTCCTAAGTTATGGTATTTTTAGGAAGAATGTGAGCATGGTTCCTTAATGAATTGTATGTCTATAAATACTGTGGGTAAATCATGTTTAGGATTTAGAATTTTGTAATAATACTCATAAAGAAAGCCAAAAACTCAAGGAAGCACTTGAAAATATAACCTTGCATTTGTTCATCATTTTATACTTTCAAAGGAAATGTGTTTTGTTTTGCTGATAGAAGGTTTTTTTTAATTTAATAGTTTTTATTTACCAGATATATGCATGGGTAATTTTACAGCATTGACAATTGCCAGACCTTTTGTTCTAATTTTCCCCTCTTCCCCCCAGATGGCAGGTTGACCAATACATGTTACATATATTAAAGTATAAATTAAATACAATATATGTATACACGTCCAAACAGTTGTTTTGCTGAACAAAAAGAATCAGACTTTGAAACAGTGTACAATTAGCCTGTGAAGGAAATAAAAAATGCAGGCAGACAAAATTAGAGGGATTAGGAATTCTATGTAGTGGTTCATAGTCATCTCCCAGAGTTCTTTCCCTGGGTGTAGCTGGTTCTATTCATTATTGTTCTATTGAAGCTGATTTGGTTCATCTCATTGTTGGAGAGGGCCACGTCCATCAGAAATGATCATCATATGTTGAAATATACAACGATCTCCTGGTCCTGCTCATTTCTGATAGAAGGTTTTACGTAAATTAGAGTTTTAACACTAAAGAAATGAGGGAAGTTGAGTAAAATTTTTAGCTTTGTAGAATGAGAATCATAGAGAAAGACTTGTTTTTAATGACTCTTGAGTATGTTTTCATGATATCTTTTCATTATATATGATTATTTTGAGTCCCCATTTCCTAGAACATTGTTTTTTTTAATAAAAGTTACTCAATAAATGCTCATTGGATAGCTTCTTATTTACTATTCAAAATGTCACCAACAACTGCATTTTCTAAAAAAATCTTCTCTTTTGTATTTTATGGTTTTCAAAGAAAGTCAAAGAAGAAATGATTGGAGAAATTGTGATTTTGTGCATATTGATGGTGTTAGAGATCAGTTACATAGAATAGCGAATAGACAATCAGAATTGGAACCAGAAAGTTGGATTCACATTCTGTCCCAGACACACACTAACTTGAACTGTGACCCTAACCCTGGGCACTTCACAAACACTCAGTGTTTCATGTAGTTTTCTAAGAGTTGCTTATTTCTCTCTGTGGGTGAAGTAAGCTTCCATACTAGAAATTCCATACAGTAATGACCTCACAGGTATAGACCAATAAAACCTCAAAATTGTTATATTTAAAACTACACAAACACACACATATCTACATATATATCTATAAACCTATTTTTGCAGCAAACAGTGCCAAACATCAAAGTTGCCTTTTGAAGATATGAGCTCTCTTCCAAATATAAAATAAGGTATTCCTTTAAGATATTTTTCCTGTAGAGAAGTTTAGAAATTAAAGGGCCATTAAAAAGTATTTTTGTATAAATAAAAATATTTACATCAAAAAGAAGGTAAGATATTGCAATTGTTATAAATCAACATTTTAATATCAAAAGGGAAGGGAAAATAACTATTTTAATAAGAGATGAAGAAACATAGCTTCAAACAGAATTTGAGAAGTTTGAGACAAAAATGAAATTATGAAAATAAAAGTATATCACCTTGTGAAGGTTATTATAAAGAGGCAAAGTTATTTTTATTTATTTAAATGTATTTGTTTATTTAAAATTTTATTTATTTATTTTTTTATTTATTAAAAAAATGAGTAAAAAAAAAAAAAAACGTTCAAGAACACCAAAGATATATTAGACCACACTGTGTACTGTAGAACTAGCACATTTACATATAACTTTTATTTAAAACTGATAAAAACTAAAAATGACAAACAATATAATAATTTGGAGGCTGAGATATGATTTTAAAGGAATTGCCAATTTTATACAGAAAGTTTGGAGAGTTAGCGGTTGGGAGGCTTTCATTCAAACCAGTAAATTGTAGAGAAAGTTCTGAGAAAGATGCTGAAAAGTTATTCTGTTGAAACTGTGGCAGATTTCTACCAATTGATTCTTGATTGGAGGAACAGAGAAGGGAATTCATTGATAAAGAGGGACAGTTATGTCCTTCAGCACCACTTTGAATTGGAGAGAGGTAAAACTTCTTACAAGAACCTATTGCTCTCTGCTGCCACCTGTGGCATAAGAAAAAGCAGAAAGCTTTGCAGGTGCTTTGATATCCAGGTGAATTGATTTAAAGTCAATCTGGGTTGTGCTGGAAGCTCCATTCTGATTGGACAATGAAACTTCCAAGTGAATAAATAGTCAGCTGGTAGGCTGTGACTAACCCAGAAATAATCAGTTGGATGAGCTTTGTAGCTCTTCATCTTAAAGAGTACTATTAATTTTAATTTTAATATTAATTATTATGAATAATTAATATTAAGAGTACTATAATTCTAAAAAATATATATTTTTCTAAGTACCTTTTTAGAAAAAATTATAAATTGGAAGAAGTTTGTGAATTCTATGTCCTGATTAGAGAAAAAAAGAGGATTTTCTCAGTTGAAGAATAGCATGGTAAACAGAAGCTCAGTTTCTTGTAATGTATATATTCCCTGATGGACCAATATTATCCAAACCTGGAGTCCAGATTTGGGACTTAGCTTAAGCACGGATGAGTTTCCCTCTCTCGTGTGCTACCCTGCTAGTACCTGTAAATGTGCACCTCCTATTTGCTGTGGATTAACTTCATTTCCCACAATGTTTGAAGAGAATGATCCAAGGTACTGTATGCTTTGTAATTCATCTTATTAATACCTGTGGTGTTATTTTTTCTTTTGTTTTTGTTAATTGATGGTTGTATTTAAGTTACAAAGTGGTATTTATTGTGAGTGGGTGATGATGCAAATATAATTTACCCCATGAACACCTTACCATGGGGATTACTGGTTGTGTACATCAAAATGCATTGGATGTGGTGTTCAAGAATAGAAAATAGGAAAAATTTATTTGACTTCAAAAAGTTCATCCAAGGAATACTGAGATAATTTGAATGTAACAATATAATGGTAGTCTACCATTGGGATTTGATAGCTAGCCAAGATAAAGCCAGGTTGTAATGAGGGGCCCATCCCAGAGAAAGCATGAGGCTTCCACATTCTAGGGGTTCTAAGTATGATTTATCTAGCACCCACTGCGATGAGCCCACTCATTGTGATATAATAAAACTTCATAATCATGTGAGATGTTCACAAAATTGAATGGACTATCCAAGAGGGAGTGTGGCCATAATATTGGAAACATCAATACATATTAGATAACCAGAGATGTTATAGAGAAAACATATGATTCAGATTGATCTGGCTGGCTACTGAGCTCCCCAGAAAAATCACCAACTCTAGATTCCTATGAAAATCATAGACTTCTTGATATCTGTTTTTTTCTGGAATGCAACAGGGAGACTGTGAAATTTCTCAGTCAGCAATTCTTTTTCTTATGATGATTTTAGACCCAGCTTATACAATTCCTTAATATTTCAATGCCAGGAGCTGCCTATGTCCTTTAATGGTTCAAGAATTCCATTGGGAAGTACATCCAGGATCAAATGATCTCATTTACCAAAACCAAGTCACTTGGCCTTTTACATCTAAATTACTCCACGTTACATGCTGATTATTTCCAATTTCTCCTGTCTACAGCTTATTTGTGCAGTTAATTCCATGTTGTCTCCTCCCTTAGGCTTTAAGCTCCTTGAGAGCAAGGACTCCTGATTGTCTTCTTTTTTTATCTCCGGTGTTTAATCCAGTGCCTGACATAGAGAAGGTGCTTAATAAATATTCATTGACTGACTTATTATTAGTATTATAGTACAGAATTGGCCACAGGTCCTTGAGACCTGGTTTCAAGTCCTATCTCTAGCTCATATGAGCTCTATGACTCTGAGCAAAAGGCACCAGGTGGTGGACTTGAAATCAGGAAGAGCTGAGTTCAAATTCTTTCTCTAAATTAGCTATGGGACCCTGGATATGACCAAATCTTTGTTGTTGAGTTTTTTAACTCATGACTGAGTCTCCATGATCTATTTGGGGTTTTTTTTAGCAAAAACACTGGTATAAATTCCCCTTTCTTCTTCAGTCCATTTTACAGATGAAGAAACCGAAACAAACAAGATTAAGTTACTTGCCCAGGATCACACAGCTAATAAGTGTCTGAAGCCAGATTGGAACTCAGATACTCCTGACTCCATGGCCAACACACTACCTGTGGTAGAGCTTTGCACTAAATCTTGTGGGGCTTCCATTTCTTCTCAGTAAAATGATTTTAATAATAGCACCTACTCTACAGGGTGATTGTGGGGATTAAATGAGATGTCATGTAAAGCACTTTGGAAATCTCAAAGCACCATATCAATACTAGTTATTATTATTAATACTTAGCCTCTCAGGGCCCCCAGAAAACTCTATTTTTTAAATTTTTTAATTCATTTTTCCAAATTATCCCCTCCCTCTCTCCACTCCCTCCCCCCGATGGCAGGCAATCCCATACATTTTACATGTGTTACAGTATAACCTAGATACAATATATGTGTGTAAATACCATTTTCTTGTTGCACATTAATTATTAGCTTCCGAAGGTATAAGTAACCTGGGTAGATAGACAGTAGTGCTAACAATTTACATTCGCTTCCCAGTGTTCCTTCTCTGGGTGTAGTTATTTCTGTCCATCATTGATCACCTGGAAGTGAGTTGGATTTTCTCTATGTAGAAGATTTCCACTTCCATCAGAATACATCCTCATACAGTATTGTTGTTGAAGTGTACAGCGATCTTCTGGTTCTGCTCATTTCACTCAGCATCAGTTGATGTAAGTCTCTCCAGGCCTCTCTGTATTCCTCCTGCTGGTCATTTCTTACAGAGCAATAATATTCCATAACCTTCATATACCATAATTTACCCAACCATTCTCCAATGGATGGACATCCATTCAACTTCCAGTTTCTAGCTACAACAAAGGGCTGCCACAAACATTTTGGCACATACAGGTCCCTTTCCGCTCTTTAGTATTTCTTTGGGATATAAGCCCAATAACAGCAATGCTGGGTCAAAGGGTATGCACAGTGATAACTTTTTGGGCATAGTTCCAGATTGCTCTCCAGAATGGCTGGATTCTTTCACAACTCCACCAACAATGCATCAGTGTCCCAGTTTTCCCACATCCCCTCCAACATTCATCATTATTTGTTCCTGTCATCTTAGCCAATCTGACAGGTGTGTAGTGGTATCTCAGAGTGGTCTTAATTTGCATTTCTCTGATCAGTAGTGATTTGGAACACTCTTTCATATGAGTGGAAATAGTTTCAATTTCATCATCTGAGAATTGTCTGTTCATATCCCTTGACCATTTATCAATAGGAGAATGGTTTGGTTTCCTATAAATCAGGGTCAATTCTCTATATATTTTGGAAATGAGACCTTTGTCAGAACCTTTACTTTTAAAAATATTTTCCCAATTTGTTACTTCCCTTCTAATCTTGTTTGCATTAGTATTGTTTGTACAGAAAACTCTAAATGGCAGAGCAATCGAAAGATAACTTTCGAGGGAAGTCCTTTCCATCAGTGATTTGACAAGTTCAGTTTTAGTGGTGGTGACGTGTGTGTGTGTGTTTTGTGTATGTGTGTGTGTGTGACATGCATGGCAGAACAGTTAGAACTGGACTCACACCTGTCTAGAACACTACCAGTTATGTTGCTTCATACATTTCTGCACCTCAAGCTTTTCCCACCCACAATTTCCTTCCTAATTGTGCCCCATCTTCACTGACAGAGGGCTCACACCAGGAATTGTCCATCTTGATAAAATTGGAGCTTCTTTCCATTGGCATTTATTGTAGAAATGTAATGAGTGTGTGGACATGTTTGAATTAAAGTTATTGAAGTGATTACCTTGTGAGAACCATGCTAAGGGCATTCCCAACCGAAATTAATGCCTTCAGGGAAGCTCTAGACAACTCTTTTCAATCAAATCGATCAAAAATATCAATTGGAGGGAATTGGGAGAAATCAAAGATTTTGATCATTAGATAAAGTCAGATAGGAAATGTAATGGGACTAGTTGAAAAAAATCAGACACTTCAGCCTGTGTATAAGTTCAGAAATGTCGATATTTCCACAAGAGTTTCTAACAATGAGCCAGTTCAGTGGTAGTGATTGGGAAAACACCTTGGGAGTGGGGGGATCAGGGAATGATCGAGTTCTCCCTCCATGCCCACAACTGGCAATAGGCTAAGATAATCCTGTGAATCTTCAAAGTGCAGGAATATTTAGACTTCCTGTTAAGATCAGCAGCCGTGTCCGAGGAATGGCAGGGATTTATGCCAGATTGGGGAAGGGTTGTTAGGGAGGAAAAGGAGAGGGGAGAGACATGGAGTTCACAAACAAGCAGTAGGAGAAATCCCTAAAACCTCAAGGTTACTCCTGGAACCTTAAGGACAAATGTTGTCAGTAGCCCTCTGGAAATCCAACCAGGCTATGTGAGTGGGGGGAAAGTGAGCCCAGAGGGGCTGCCACATAATGAATCATTTCAAATTGTGGGTCAGCAAAAAAAAATCATGTCTCTCATTTTGAAATCGGCCTTCAGCAGCTCCTTCTTAGTAATGTATCACTCCTCTCAATCTGAAATCTAGATCACATGCCCCTATTCCACCATACCTGATGACCAGAAATGAGAGGGGGAGGCTGACAAATGATGTGCTTGTTGGATGAGAAGTCAGCAAAGAATTCTTACTAATGAAGGTGATATTTATCCCCAGATAACTGAGGATTTATATAGAGATATTAAAGATGTAGAAATCACAGGGCTCAAAGGATGGGCTGTTGGATGGAAGCACTGACATCATTTTCATCCAAATTGGTCAAAGGAGGGAGTAGAAATAGATATAACCTTGGGCAAGCCTTAACATCTTCCATTTTAATTTCATCTGTAAAATAAGGGATAATATTAGTATGGACCTTTTAGGATAGTCATTGAGACTGAACGAGATATTGAATGGATGGCACACGGACAGGAGTTTCTGGGGTGAAAGCCCTTTTCCCCCAAATAATTACTGGCTGTGAAATCTTAAGCACTGTCACTTATCCTTGATGTACCTGAAGCAACTGCCTAGATTTTATTAACTAAGTCACAGACTAGTTGAAATCTGGGATCTGTGGAGGTGTTTCCCCCCTTTAGTAAAATCCCAGCTCTTTCACATAGTGTATAAAAATTAAGAGAAGAAAAAGGAGGAAAATATGAGTATAATAAATGAGCATTTGAAAATATCTGCTACAAAAGATCAAAAGCAGATGCCAGTTCATTGTTTAATTGTTTGTATAATAGGAAGTATTTTATCTGCAGGCAAAATCAATAAACATTTATTAAGTTTCTCCTGTGTAGCCAGGAACTGTGCTAGACACTGAAGAAAACAAATCAAGGAACCATTTCTTCCTCAAAACACCTTTCCCTTTGAATTCCGATGCCAAGGTAAATATGGGAAAGGGGAAGGAGCATTACTTTGTCTAGTGTTTTACAATGACCCCTTTGGAGTTGGAGAGCTCTCTTAGTGATCACAATTCAGGTCCCCCCTCCCCGAGCGGTCATTTCACAAGATGCCCATTTACAAGTGAGAGTGTCAGGCTGTCCAAAGTCATGGCCATTTCTACCAGGTTCGTGAAGGATTTTATTTAACGATACAAAGTAAATCCTTTACTTTGGATATAAATAATGCATGTTATACTAATGCTAGGAGAACATTTGCTTCCTGTTTTATATATCCTTTCATTTCAATGTTAAAGGTTCTCTTATACAAGATGAAACTATAAAAATTGACTGTATAGAGATGAAGTTTTTTGGAGAAGGATATTGTCAATTAAATCAATTTTAATTGCAATTTAGCAGCTTCTGGAGACAACAGCACATTACAGGTTGTGGCCTGGGTCTGGAGGGCATGGCCACTACCCCTGCAGTTATCAATGGCAATGATTTTAAAGAGTCTTTTCTTAGTCAAAGACTCAGGTCTGGAAGGAGCCTCAAAGACCATGTATAGCCAACATAGGGAAAAATTCCACTGTCTGTGCTTCAAAGTGGGGGAAGGATAAGGCTGATTGATAAGAACCTTATTCTTCAGCTTTTCTGAGTAAGTTATTCTTTGTTTTAAATGTCTAAATTTTGCCTTTTGGAATAGTTTATTCCAACCATCCAATTATATCACTTAGATTACTTCTTTATGACAGTAGCTGCTAAATCTTGTGTGATCCAGCTATGGTTCCTCTGTAGTTGAACTGTTGACCTGATCATTCTGGATTTGGGATATGCTTTCCTGAGTTCTCATTTTTAAATTTCTCTGAGGTGATCTCCTATTCTGAGCCTTTTCTCCTGACTTGCGTCTGAGGGATACAACTGTAGACTTGCCCCTAGTTGGATTTCCCATCTCCGGTGTTTAACTTAGCCCATGTAAGATAGTTGAAAAACTCTGAAGATCTAGAGTCCTACTAGTTCTCCCTAGGTCTGAGCTTCCTGCTCTGGTCATTCAGCGATCAGCCTTAGTCCTGAGTAGCGGAGTAAATCTAAGATTCCGCATTGTTCTAGCCCAGTTCAGAGCCTTAAGCTAATGCCTTTCTTTTCTCTATTCATTAGTGCACGGATGTTTCCAAAACCCCTAGATTCAGATCTCCTTATCAGATTACACTGGATCTCTAATAGTTCCAGAATGTTGGTAATAAGATTGACTTGATCTCCCATTTCTGCTTTCTGAAGTCCTTGTCCTAACTAGATTGGACAGAATCTTCTCCTAGCACAGAGCTAAAGGACCCAACTACACTGGTTTTTAAGCAGTGTACTATTTTAACTACACTGAAAATCTCCTGGGGGTGTCATCTCCCTGTAGGTCACAGACCTACTTCTGTCCTCAGACTAGAAACATCACTCACTCTTTTCTCTTTTTCTTTTGTTTCCTGATTGTTTCATAACCTGGAACTATTTCTAGGCTTTTCTTGGAAGAATCATAATAGGGGAAAACTGGTCTGGTCTGTACTGCTTCCACCATATTTCCTAATTCCTTCACAAACTGAGAAGTTCTCTGTCATGATTTCTTAAAGGAAGATATTCAGACTCTTTTTTGGTCATGATTTTCAGATAATACTATGAGTTAAATTCTCTCTCCATGGTCAATTTTCTGGTAACCCTGTGAGTAAATTCTGTCTCCATGATTTATCTTCCAGGTTAGTTATTAGTGATACTGGTTTCCTTACATTTTCTCCTAGTTTTTGCTTTAGTATTTCTTGTTCTTTCATGACATCATTAATGTCAATTTCATTCATTCTGATTTTGAAGGAGTTTATTTCTTGGGCAACATTTATACATTTAGGATTAAGCTTTTAGTTGATTCTTATTCCAAGTCTTTTACCTCTTATGTCTCCCTTTCTTCCCCCCGCCTCTAATTCTTTCCTCTAGTAGTCTCATTTCATTATATTATCATTTTTAGCTCTTAATGACATTTTTCTAGGAATTTTTTACTGGCCTTGTCCTCAGTCTGCACTTCTCTTTGTGACTTTGTTTGTAGGTAATTTGCTTTTGTTTTATTTATTTAGTGTTTTTCCCTTGTTACATTCAAAACAAAAAAAAATTACATTTACTTCTAAAATCTTGAGTTCTAGGTTCTTTCCTTTATCCCCATAAATAATTAATAAACCACTTGTGACACTATGCAAAACATTTCCACAAAAGTCAAGTTTTGGGGGGAAAAACATAGATCTCCCACTCTAATAAAAATAAAAACCCTCAAGAAAAATTAGGTTTAAACAATGAGAGAGCTGTATATAAAGAAAGAGAGGATGCTGGATGCTTCAATCTGTATTCAGATACAATAAGTTCTTTCTCTAAAAAATCCTTACAATGATATGTAAATATTATTATTTTTATGATCATTAGGCAGGAATGAATAAGGGGTTGTAGCGAGCTATCGTCTCTAGAAGCTGCTGGATCGCTCTCTGGGAAGAGATCTGCTGTGTCTACTCAAATCTCTCAGACAGATTCTTCTTCCTGTAACGAACCGTTGTCTCCAGGCAGTTGCTGTTAACTCTTGTCCAAAGAAGTGACTTCCCTTCCTGCAGAGAGCCCCGTCAGGCCTGATGTAATGCAGAGAGTCTCCCTTCTTGAATCCTGGCTCTGAATCTCCTCCAGCTCTTATCCTTCTCCAGGCCGATCTGCCCTTTGCGCCCAATGCTGTCTCTTTTTATCCTCCCAGAGAATGGGCGTGGGATAATGCAAGGGCTTCTGGGAAGAACCACCCCAGCCAATGAGCTTGCCCCCTCTATCAAGTCAACCTGAGTTCTCACCTTGTAATTGTCCAGAAAACCTGAATTCTCACCTTGTCACCATCCAGACAACCTGAGTTCTCACTTAGTAATCCTAACATCTCCCCCTTTCTTTTGATTTAGAACATAGGACAGTCATGACCTTGAAACATAAATCCATCAATATGGGAAGTATTACAGATAATTACATAAATTACATAAGCACATAGTAACATAGTAACGTAACACATGCTAGAAGTATATAACATAATCATAAATTGAAAATTTATAAATGTCCATAAGTCCATTGTCCATTAGTCTCATCTTGTGTGAGGAAGTCCAATGATTCCTGCTGGTTTTTAAAGTTCTTTAACAGTCTTCTTATTATCCATGCTCTTTCAGTGTCAGATGTTTCTTAGATCTTCTCCTTTATTTTGAGGCCTTTCTCTTTTTCTGTCTCTCTCTGATGGACAAGGCGAATATGACTCGTTGGCACCCATCTGATTCCTTCTCCTGCTGAAGAAATACAAGCAAACCCTCTCTCCCAGGCAGTTAACCTATCTAATTACCTTCTATTTACCACTTTCTAAATCTCTTCTCATCATCTGGCAATTACATTGGAATTGTTTGCACTGGACACAGCCCTGTTGGTTTAAAAGGCCTGTATTCTCCCCAAGTGTAATCCATTTTTACAATCTGATTGCCTTTTGGCTCACTTATCAGGTAATCCCTTTCTACCATGTGATTGCTTTTCTGCTGATTGATTAAATCAGAGTCCTGGCCTTCTAAAGGCTCTTTAGGTGTAACATCAGCTGCCATCATGCCCCAAGTCTTTTTTGCCTGGGGCCCTGGACCTGGGCCCCTCATCCCATTTCCCTGAATTATTCTACACTCTGATGCCCAATGGAGTCCTCTGTTGCATTTTGGACATGGGGTTTTAGGTCTTCTTTCACCCTGTCTTCTCACTGTATCTCCATACCTACACTGAGCTCTTAGATGCCCAATTTTTCCACATTGAAAACATCGCCGAGTTTCTCTAGAAGGCCCTTGCCATGAGGGACCCTGTCTTTCCACATTCATCATTGTCCGAGTGTAAAAAGCATTTGTTCCCACTGTAGCACAGCGTCTTATGATCTCCTCTAAAGGAGCATCTTTGTCTAATCCCCATATAATTCTTTTGCAAATCTCATTGGCATTTTCCTTAGCCAGATGTCTGGTCATTATTTCTGTAGCTGAATTTTTTCCAATAGTTCTTTTGACAGCAGTTTGCAAACGTCCCACAAAATCTGCAAAAGGTTCATTGGGACCTTGCTGTATTTTAGTGAAAGCCTCTCCGCGATCTTTCTGTCCAGGGAGGACACCCCAAGCTTTTATTGCAGCCTTAGCAATTTGTTCATATATTGTCATGGTATAATTAATCTGTTCCGAATTCTCTCCATACCGACCTTCACCAGCCAAGTGCTCAAAAGTGAATTGTGTGTTAACTCCTATTTCCAAATTGCATCTGACTTGAATTTTACATAATTCATGAAATTCCGCAAGCCATAATAAATTTTCTCCAGGTTCCAGACATGTCCTTGCTATGGATTTCCAATCATTCGGGGTTAGGACTTCATAAGACAAACCATCTAGTAACATTTTGACATAAGCTGATGTAGCCCCATAAAGGGTACAACCTTTTTTCAAATCCTTAATTTTATTCAAATCTAAAGGTGCATATCTTCTCATTTTATGACCTACAGAATCAATATTTTCAATCACAGGATATGCATGTATAAAATCACTTATATCCTGTCCTTCTCTCTTAGCTTTAACCAATGCTTTTTCTAATCTTGTCATAGGCTTAGGCTTCTTCACAGGCAATTCTGTTTGTGTTTCTGCCTCTTCCCCTCTTTCTTCCTCCATCTCTGAAGGTGGGGTTGATGCGGGCCTGTCAATAATCTGTTCTCTAGGCAGGGTTGAAGCTTCTTCAAGAGAATCATACCACAATTCCTCATTTAAATCCTCTTGGTCTAGGGAAAGATCTTGATCTTTCCTTTTTTCCTCACACTTCCTCCTCTGTCCATTTTTAGAACTTTTCCTTCTCCTACAACTTGCTTGATAGTTTAAGGCTAATTGAACTATGTTGTAGATATAAAATACTTCTGCAGAAATTGAACGAGGCCCATTTTTTGCTTGAAATTCTTTCATTTCATATCCCACTAGCTTCCATTTATCTACATCTATCTTTTCTTCCTCTAAGAACCAAGGAGATGTGTGTCTTAATGCAGCCAAGAGTTTAGCAATCTGTACCCAGGTTACAAGTAAACTCTGCTCCTCAATTATCTTGATTATACTCTCTATAGTACCACTCCTGAATGGAGCTGAGGTTGCGTCTGGGGCTGAGGTTGAGTCGGCTGAGGTCCAGGGATTGAATATAGCTAACATCTGCCCCATTTCAGCTATAAGAGATTCCTGGTTTAGCCCTTAACAAGTTAAGTTCCTTATTTATCTATTAGCACGCTCACTTAATCTTTAACAAAGTTTCCTCGTTACTCACGGTTCTGGGTCAGAGAGACTGAGATCTAGATCGGAAGCTTTTCCACTGGAATCAGGACTGTGTCTGTCCCTGTTCGGGCGCCAAATTGCAAAGGTCTGGACTAGCTCTTCTTGTCAGGATAAGCAAATGTCCTTGCCCCACGTTGGGCGCCAATTGTAGCGAGCTATCGTCTCTAGAAGCTGCTGGATCGCTCTCTGGGAAGAGATCTGCTGTGTCTACTCAAATCTCTCAGACAGATTCTTCTTCCTGTAACGAACCGTTGTCTCCAGGCAGTTGCTGTTAACTCTTGTCCAAAGAAGTGACTTCCCTTCCTGCAGAGAGCCCCGTCAGGCCTGATGTAATGCAGAGAGTCTCCCTTCTTGAATCCTGGCTCTGAATCTCCTCCAGCTCTTATCCTTCTCCAGGCCGATCTGCCCTTTGCGCCCAATGCTGTCTCTTTTTATCCTCCCAGAGAATGGGCGTGGGATAATGCAAGGGCTTCTGGGAAGAACCACCCCAGCCAATGAGCTTGCCCCCTCTATCAAGTCAACCTGAGTTCTCACCTTGTAATTGTCCAGAAAACCTGAATTCTCACCTTGTCACCATCCAGACAACCTGAGTTCTCACTTAGTAATCCTAACAAGGGGTCAACCAGCATAAGAAAGTATTCTGAATATTAGAAAAAACCCAAACAAAACTAAAATCATCTGCCTTTTTGGGAAGCATTTAAAATTTTTAAATCACCTTTCAATTATGCAACTTACAATTTACAATTATGCATGTCTTAGACATATACAGCAGAAAAGCAATAAAGTGCTACAAAATAGTGTGTGGTGATCATATCACCACATACTATCACATATCGCATATCAGATGACATCACATTTCAAAAATTATGCTCTTTCTTCACTGACCCTGTATTGCTGATTATAACATATGCTCATCTCTTTAATAACTTTATTCTCCCAGTGATGATCCTTGACTTTAAACATGGAATACCATAACTCTGGACAAATCAAACTTACGGGTGGCCCACAGAGCAATAGAAAGATGCAGATTACTTGTGAGTAGAGTGATCCTTGCTGTCAGTGATGATTTGCATGTAAAAAAAATCATAAAGAGACATTGTCAGGGACATGTGTGGATGGAAAAGGAGAGAAGTTGGTCATGAAGCAAGAATAAGAAATAATTATTGTTCCTTACTCATCAAGTCTGAGATTTGCATTATATTTGTCCAAATCTATTGTTTAGTTCTCTGATGGAGAGAACTCCAAAGTAAAAACATTCTCCCTACCAAGGTGGGTTCGCACTTTCTCTGTAGCTCACATTGTTAGAGAGCTGTATAGGACACTGAGAGATTCAATGACTTTCCCATTGCATAAAGCCAGATCACCCGGAGTCCCAGACACTATGTCATTAAAACAATAATATTGAAAGAACCAATTATTATTCTTCCAGTGAACCACTGAAATATAATGTAAAATGCTGAATTTTAGGAAGACCTGTGTTCAAGTCCATTTTCAGATTATTAATTATGAGGTTATAGGTAAGTCTACTCACTTCTCTATTAGTTTCTTCATTTCTAAAATGAATATGATAATTCCAATTAGTACTCTCTCTATTTGTTATTATGATCTGTTTAAAGCATTCCATGGACCTTCCAACCCCAAAAGGCTTCCTATTGTAATGTCAAAGTACATGAAGAATGGTGCATTTCCAAATCCTACATTATACACAAATTTTGTTCTAATGATCACAGACTTAGTAACCTTAGAAGTGATCTGGCCAAAACCCTCCTTTTACAAGTGGAGAAACTGAATCTAGATTGGTGAAATGACTTCCCCAGGATCACATTTCCAAGAAATATCTGAGGTTGGTATAATCCCAAGTTCTCCTAATTCCAGTATTCCATCTAATATACCACATTGCTTCATGTGGAAGAGCCATTCTCAGAACTGATGAAGTAAATCCCCATGAGATCACAGATCCAATGGATATTAGTAGTTATTGCTATATCTATTATTTAAAGAAAATTCTTGAGGAGGAAAATTGCCCTATTATGCACAAGAGGGAACCTTAGTTATGACCTCACTATTCAGATGAGGAAGTCAAGGACCAGTGAGTATAAACTGCCTGAAGGCAGAAAACATTCCATTATAACTATTGGAAGTGGAAAGAATGATAGTAGTAAGTAATAGATTCTTTTTCTCACTGATTATTCTACAGAAAATGCTCTACTTCTATAAGCACTTTTCAGGTCTGCTGGAGATTGGATAATTATTCAGGAATGGGATAAATTAACTTCTGAGGTTCAGTGATTCTGGTCACTCAAGGCCTCCAGCTCCCAGTCCAATGATCCTTCAGATATGCCCTATTGCCTTATCAAAAGAAATACTGTTATTTCTGGTTAGTTCAACAAAGTAGGCTAAATAAAAGCAATTTTTTAGATTTCTGTTTTAATTATGGTGGGAGGCTGGGAATTAATTTTCTGCTGTCTTATATCTTTAGTCATATCTAGATAGGAATCTATCGATAAGTATGTGTACAGATCTAGATATTTATATGTGTATGTGTGTATATATGCATATATATGTAATTATTCATTCTCGGGGTAAAAGCTCGTCATTACAGTTTACACTGTAATGTCAGAATAACATATTAATATGGCCACAGAAGTAGTGATGGAGCACATCCATCCAAAGCCATACAAAAAATATCTGCAAGATGTTTTGAACTCCCATCTTCCCAAGGGCTCTGTTCCCTGTTCTGCCATGCTGATTACTTGTTTTTGTCTTTCACTGTTTAAAGCCATGATGTTATAAGGACTCTAAGCTTTAAACTAATCACCTTTTTGAATTTATAGTCATGATTTTTTAGTTTTCCCCTAAATGATGACATTTTCAAAGGATTTATGCATCTGAGTTCACATTTACAACACCCAAATAATGATTTAACAATTCCTTCTAGTTATAAAATGAGCTTCATAATTTTATGAGCAATGTTTTTCAAAATAAAATTAATTAGTGTCTTGCATTTCCAAGGCCATTAGGAAATATTTGATATTTAGAATTATATTATGTTCCCAAAAATTCTAACCAGAAGCATTTTGTATCCATCAGATTTATGATTAGAAAAGTTAGACATAAATTCTCTGCCTATCCAGACAATTTCCAATGCAACTTTAGATGGATGAATTCTTTTAAGGGTTTTAACTAAATTGAAACTTTCATTATGTCCATTGGAGTATTTATAAATATAAAAAACAATCTCTAATTAAATAGCATTCAAAAATTAAACACTTTGTCTTTCATTGGGTTTGTATCATTTTTTAAAATGTTGCTGGTTATTTTCATAAAGAAAAAGGCAAATGACTTATTAAAGGAGAACAGATTATGGAAGAACATGTCATCATGGCATCTGTTTGTGGGGATAGAAATGTTTTCCAATAATATTTGTAGAGTTCTTTTATATTTAGAGGAGTATCTCACCAAATTCTTTATCTAAACAAGAATTCATCAGTACAACTAGACCAGTGTGGCCAATGTAGCGTGAAAAATGGGTTTTGTAGCCAACCCAATCCTGGCATTTTCTCTTGCCTATTGAACACAGCTGTTTCCTGTATGAAAACTCAGCAGGGACAGGGAACTGTCCGCAACTGAAAGATATTCAAAAGATTAGTGGAAGAGAAGGGTTGGGGGAAGATCTGCCTCAAATATTATGATCAGAATTATTTTACCCCAGACACTTTATAGGGAAAAATAAAGTAGCTAATCTATCTCTTCTGTGATTTCACATGTTTGACTACCAGAATCTTGGACTCTGGCCTGATTTTAAATCAAGCTTGCTCATTGGAGCCTTAAAGTACATTTTCAATGCATAAAGATATTGGACAGATGACCTGCCCCTTGGCCCTTTGTAAATCCAGGAATGAAGTGGTTACCTCGCCATACTCTGCCTTCTAAGCTATTTTTGGAGTATTGCATTCAGGGGAGTGACCCATAGTAAACAGGACATTGACAATCTGAGAGTAACCCAAGAGGAGCAAGAACTGTCATGA
Source organism: Sminthopsis crassicaudata (assembly GCF_048593235.1). Lineage (NCBI taxonomy): Eukaryota > Metazoa > Chordata > Mammalia > Dasyuromorphia > Dasyuridae > Sminthopsis > Sminthopsis crassicaudata. The sequence continues at coordinate 6,687,394 of NC_133620.1, read as the reverse complement.
CTAGAAGTGACTATAACTTATCAGTATTGAATAAAATAAGATGATCGCTTTCTGTAACTTATCTGTAGAGGAACTTGGATACAGATTTATTGTCTCAAAGAGATGCAATAAATGGAGCCAAACATGTATACATATATTGTATTTAATTTATACTCTCACATATTTAACATGTATTGGTCAACCTGCCATCTGGGGGAAGGGGTGGGGAGAAGGAGGGGAAAAGTTGGAACAAAAGGTTTTGCAGTTGTCAATGCTGAAAAATTACCCATGCATATATCTTGTAAATAAAAAGCTATAAAATAATAATAATAATAATAAATGGAACCAAATACTGAAGAGTACACTTATCGTTAGGAATTTTCTTTTTTTTCCACTGACCCAAAGTCAGTTTCTTGCATTTGCAATTTCTACCCAGTTTTCTAAATTCTGTCCTCTGGGGCAAAGTAGGACAAATTTAGTCCCTCCTACACATGAGGATAAATAGTTATTGTTGTCATGCCCTTCTTAAGAAAAAAAATTATTTAAAGAAACACCAGGGTATTTAGTTCTTGTGCATTGTGAATTGTTATGGCTTCCTTGTTGTTGCCAAAGGTAACTATAGGGTGAGCAATTGTAAAAAAAGTCCCTACAGGAGCAGACCTAGTGCAGCTGGGGCATTATTGGTAACACTTCAGGATAGTAGTTAAGAGAAAGACCATACAATAAGAGAAATCAAGTCACCCAGTTATCTCTGAAGCCCAAAGGCAACTAAAGGAGAAACGCTCATATCAGGGGATTGTATGAACAGACATATGATTTGAGATTGATTGGGTTCTATCAAACATCTTGTATGTAGTTACTGTTCCGCAGGAGACATTTTAATTTATGAATATATCAGACACTTGATTGTGATGAGCACCATTATAATGGAACTCTGTTCTACTTCAGCTGCCATCAGGAAATTAATACAACACATTTTTCTTCTAAAGATCTTGGCTAGTAAAATAAATGTTGGCACTTGAAATAAATAGCTAGACAATTAAGAGAAGAAATTTTGTGAGATATCCTAACCCAGGGCAAAGGCAAGAGAGAAATGAAAGAGAAAGCAAGCATGCTACAATGGAAGGAATGGCAAATTTGGAGTCAGAGCTTAAAAGCTCTGTGACCTTACATTAATCATTTAACTTCTCTGGACCATAGTTTCTTCATCTGTAAAATAGGGAGATTAAAGGAGATAATCCCTACCAGCAATTCTGGCTTGAAATTTATGATCGTACAAAATCTTGGCCAAAGGGAAACTTTAAAAAATACATTAACTTGCACTGGAATCCATGACTCAACAAGATTCAATTAAGCATCTTCTATGTGTTAGGTAGATTTGTTCCAGGTGTTGAGAAGACAAAAGCAAGATTGAAACAGTCTCTGCTCTCAAGGAGCTTATATTCTAATGAGGAGATATACACATAAGCATATATTGTATACATACATATATAAGTGTATGAATATGTATGCATAGTATGGATATGCAAAAGATATACCTCTTTGATTCATCAATTGTTGTTCAGTCACAGTCTGACTCTTCATGACCCCATTTGGGGTTTTCTTTGCAGAGATACTAGAGTGCTTTGCCATTTCCTTCTCCATTTATTCATCATTACAAATCTAGAATTCATGCTTCGGTGGAGATTCAATAAATCACTGACATGAGTAAAAGAAAAAGCAATATGTGCTCATTATTGAGTATCACGATTAATGATTCAAAATTAATTTGTAAATGAGATTTACTTCTCTGCAATATCTGGAAGAATTTGTGTTTAATGTTCAATTGTTTTTTTCTCAGTGTTTTTCATTATATTTGAATCATAATGGACATTTATAGAGAGCTTTACAGTTGTTGAGGGGTTTTTTTAGTATTTGATATACACAATCTCATTGTTCTTTCTTATTACTCTTTGAAATAAGTACCAAAGGTATCAGTATTCACATTTTATAAATGAGGAAATCAAGGCTCTGAAAGGCTAAGGGAAACATCATTAGTTAAAGGACACATCCAATAAATGTCGAGATAAAGTCTCAACCAGGATCCCTAGATGCCAAGACCAACATTCCTAACACTCCACCAGACTACCTTCTGATTCTATTATTTTTTTCCAAAAAGGAAAAAATTGACATTCATTTCTTACTAAAAATAGATTTTTGCTTAATTTTTTCTTTGAATAATATTTTGTTTTCCCCAATTACATATAAATACAATTTTTACTATTTTTAAGGTTCAATTTTTTTCCATCTCTCCTTCTTTTCCCTTCCCATTCCCTGTGATGACAAGCAATTTAATATAGGTTGAATATGTGCAATCATACAAAACATATCTCCATGAGTCATTTTGGGAAAGAAAATACAATAAAAAAAACTACCCTGAAAAAGTAAAGTGAAAAATCATACATTTTGCTCTGTGTTCAGACAGAACTTCTTTCTCTGGGGGTAGATAGTATTTTTCATCATGAGTCCTTTGGAATTGTCTTGAATTGTTGTATTGCTGAGAACAGTTAAGTCACCGACAATTATTGTGTAATGTTGCTAGTGTGTATGATATTCTCTTGGTTCTGCTCCATTCTCTCTTTCAGTTCATGTAAATCTTTCCAGCTTTTTCTGAAATCAATTTGCTCATCATTTCTTGTGACATAATAATATTCCATCACAATTGTGTACCACAATTTTTGAGCCATTCCCCAATTGAGTACATCCTCTCAATTTCTAATTTTTGTCAATCCCCCCCACACACACACACCTGCCATAGATAGTTTTGTACAAATAGGTTCTTTCCCCTCTTTTTTTAAAAATTTTTTTGAGATACAGAACTAGTAGTAGTGTTGTTGGATCGAAGAGCATATACAGTTTATAGCCCTTTGGGCATAGTTCCAATACAGAGTATTATGAGATGTAAATGGATAATTTTTATTATATTAAATTTAAAAGATTTTGCATGAAGAAAACCAATGCAACCAAGATTAGAAGCCAAGAAAGCTGAAGGAGAAAAATTTACAGCAAGTGTCTCATATAAAGGTCTCATTTCTCAGACATACAAAGAACTGAGTCAAATTTAAAAGAATACAAGTCATTCCCCAACTGATAAATGGTCTAAAGATAGGAAGAGACAGCTTTCAGATGAAGAAGTCAAAGTACACAGAATGGAGACCAATTATTAATGGTAAAAGCAGAATGATTTGGAGACAAATGTCCTGTGATTTAAAGAGCTATCTAGCCATAGAGAGATTAGGTGCTTTGCCAGGGACACAAAGCAATTATCCTCCAAATAAAGAGGCTTTGCAGTATTCTATTGGATTAAGACATGAACTTGATGTCAGGAAATCCTGGGTTCCTATTCTGGCTCTGAAAATTATCATCTATGGGACATTGGGCAAGTCATAGGAGCATAGATACTAGCTAGTCTGATTGTCTCATTATACACACACACACACACACACACACACACACACACAAGACCCAAAGAGCAATGTGACTTTCACTAGAATGCAATCACAAGTCCTGTGGCTCCCACTCAGGGACTGTTTTTTTTTCTAGAAGGCCATGCTTAATATCTGTGTAACTGAGTGACCTTGGGCAAGTCACTTTGCTCTGTTTGCCTCAGTTTACCCATCTATAAAATGAGCTAAAGAAGGAAATGGCAAAAACACTCCAGTATCTGCCAAGAAAACCGCCAATGGGGTCATGAAGAGTCAGACACAACTTGAATGATTATACAAATAGTTTTTGAGTCTATGTGCTCTGAATAAAATGTGTGCAAAAAAATTTGGAAAACATTTTGGATTGGACTATGTTGCTATTTTATAGATTTGGGGGGGTATATTATTCTGCCTTACCTCAGTGAGCAGAAACTAGGAAGGTCGAGTATGACTAAGTTTCAAGAAAAATGTTAACAGTCAGAGTGAATCAAAAGTGGAATGGGCAGCTTTGGAGAGAATAGGTTCTCCCTCATTTGGGGTATTGGACTCGATGTTCACTTTTTAAGGATTTGTAGAGAAAAGTTCTGTACAGGAAAAGGTTGGACTATGTCCCTTTGAGCTCTCCCAGTCCATGATAGCTCAGATATTTGGAAATAAATTTCATTCCCTTCTCTTATCCAGACTCATACGGAGCATCCCTGTAGCAATCATTTCAACTAATATCATTAAGCTCCTATTGGATGCCCTGATGGAAAAGAGACCCCTCTGGAGAATGTGGACCAAAAAGTCTTACAATTGAGAGTCTATGGAGCTTATGATGATTTGAGTCAATAGTCAAACACCATGAAAATCAGGTCATAATACCAGAAACCAATGACAACTTGATGATACTTCTCAAATGATTTGTACTTGAAGACAGTAAGAAGCACTTAGAATCAATAACAATAAAATCCCTGTGATCAAACAGAAGATTTCCATCACCAGAATTTCAAGCAATTACCCTGCAAATAAAGCAAATGAGTAACATCAGCAGCAAAAATCATTTGAAGATCCTTCAATTTAATCTTAGAAATGAACGTGTGCCCACATTGGCTTGGCTTGGCAGATAACTAAATGCAGGATAAGTCTTGAGTAATGCTGTTAGAGAACAGAACTCCCATAATAGACTAATGAGTGGGAAATATGATCACACTGTCTTCAAAGATTTGAAAGGTTGTCATGGTGAAGACAGATTAGATTTTTTTCTGCTTGTCCCTGCAGGATAGAACTCGGAACAATGAGTGAAAATTGCAGAAAGGCAGATTTCAGTTCCACTTCAATTAAAAAAAAAAAAACTCGCTACCAATCAAAACTGTCCAAAGGTGAAATGGACTGTACAGGGTCTTGGTGAGTAGGAGATGAAAGGGAACTGCCTTTAAAGATAGGCAGAAGATACGAATTCAAATCCTGACTTACACATTTACTTGCTGTGTATCTAACTTTTCCAGGTCCCCTTTGCCTCAACAATAAGATGGGAAGGTTGCATTGGATAACCTCAAAGTTTCTTCCTGGTTTTAGCTCTATGGTGTCGTGAAGTCATCAGAAAAAGGCTGAATTGTCAGTGGATGTGAATGTTGTAGAGAATGTTCCCACTTGATTTTAGATGGGGCCAGCTGGCCTCTGGTACCCCCTTCCTATTCCTCTGAGATTCAAAGAAATAAATTAATAGCAAATGCTGAGGATTACATCCATAATGCTAATGCATTCCAGTTACAGACTCTTTATTCAATGCATTTAAAATGTATAAGAAAAATGTGTTAGAAAGCTTCTAAAATATCTGAGACAAGAGATAAATGAATTTGCCCAAACAGAATTTCAGAAATTCTAAGTTGAAAGGGATCCTAGCAGCCAACAAGCCCTATGCTGTACCCCTAAAGTAAGGATGTTCCTGTACCCTTGAGTTTTATAAGAGGTAGCATTACAAACTATGTGCTTAACCAGAACTCTTCCACTTTCATGGTTTAAAGGGCCTGGGACTCTCTGTACTTCAGTGACTGATAAATCCATAGGATGCTGGGACTGAAGAGTCATCAGATGTCAAGGAATCCAATCTCACAGAAACATGAATTTCCTCAACACTGACCTGAATAATTGCTCATTTTGATGAGGGAAGGGGCTCCTGCCTGAGAAGATATAGCTGCCAAAGATCTTGGTCCCAGTCCAGAATTAAGGACAGAAAATACAGGAAGGACTTTCCTGTCCCTGAGGCAAAGATTCTTTCCCTCTTCAGTGAGTCCTGTCCATGAAGGTGTCATTTGGACATTCTAGTCCCATCCCTGGTCGATGATCTGGGGGTTTCAGAGGAGGGAAGCTTTTCTACCACTGAAAAGGAGTGATGTTGAGGCTTCTTTACCTCATCGTCTGGAAAGGTGCAGCAGCCAGAAGGTGTAATCTTAGCTTTGGTCAAGAGCTTATGTTCTAAAGGCAGGGAACAGTGGTCCAACCTTGATCTGTAATTCTTCTAGGTCATTTAGTTGGATCCTGAGAGGAAAGGGTAACTCCAAGAGAGCTTATAAGATGTATTACTTACTACTACCAGAAGTCAGTGGTAGATGTGAGCAGTGGTCAGAGTTGAGTAAGTCAAGTGAGTGATAAAATCTATAAAAGGACAAGGGAAAGAGACAAGAGGGCATAAATACCCACGGGGGTCCCTCTCAGGGATTAAGTAATGCCTGTAGAACAGAAGAACTGATCTCTAGGATCAGCTGAGGGTAGGAGATAACCCTCACTCAAGAGATTGGCAGGGATTGCTCTACTTGAAGTGGGCTTTTTCTAAGGTGTTCTTTCAGACCATCTGGACAGAGATAGGGCATTCTCCTTTAATCTCTAAGTACAGATATTTGAGTAGTGATAAATCTTATCTGCAGGTGCCGGGATAGGTGAATGACCGCCTACTGTCCAACTTGAGGCCATCTTAGCAAGGATGGATCAATGCCAACGAATAGGGAAGGAAAGGTGGCTTCTCAGAATACAGTCAGGGAAATTAAGGCAGGAGGGATTCAGCAAGTCAGCTAGCAAATTCCCCTAGTAAATCAAGCTAGATTACAAGTCAGGGCCCCAGGAAACAAAACGGCATTTAAGAAACATCAAAGAATCACAGGGCAAAGTGATGGAACTTGAACCCAGTGCTGATTTCAAGTTCAGGACAAGTTGTCTAATTTTGCAAGAGAGCCTTCTTTCTTCTCTAATCTTTTACTAAAAAGCCAAGATTGAGGAATTAAATGTAAAGCCATTAGTAAAAGTTCTCCAAAGCTTGGGGTCTTGTTCATTCTAGATCCATGGGACCTATGTTCAAGCACACCAATTGTTCAAGACTCCCTTATGCGTCACCTTCCAAAGTATCTACTCGTTTCTATTTTGAGAAATCCTAAAATGAAAACCAATTTGATTTCTTTTTTTCAGCTCTTGTATATGCTCTCCTAAGCTCTCCCTTCTATCTTCTCAGTTTACATCATGAATCAGTCTAATGGGCATTTCTTTACCTCCAGGCCCAACATATCTTATTCTATTATCCTTATAAATGAAACATTGAGTTTCCTGTGGTCTATTTCTTCTCTTGAGCTATATTCATGAGTATCAATTCCAATGCTTTCATTCAGCTCGTTTCTTTTCTTCCAATATGTTCATGATGTAAAACTTTGTTAGGTACTGATTGAAAATTCCTCCACGCGGCTTTCCTTTCAGCCCTCATGTTCTGCCGAGCAGGATTTGCATTTTATTAGGTATCATCAGGGAAACAAATGTGTTTGCTACTTGTTAGGTTATAGCGCCATTCCTAAAGCAAGGTGAAAGCATAACGGCATTCAAAGCACATATATCCCTTGTGCTGAATGGTACTGTATGCTACTTTTTAATGTGATATTGAATTATTTCTTTGGAAATTAAACTTACCTTCCATAAAAAAGAAATTATGATAAAATATGGACTATTTTGATGGAATTTTTGCTACGTGATGACAATAAGAGTGAAATTCTTCGCTGATCGTACCAATGGAAGAATTAAGAATGCCTTAGGACCACTTTAAAGTTTATAATAAATATCTCTATGACCGTGATCATCCACCAGCCAAATCTAACATGTTTCCCAAATGAGGGGGCCCAATGTTCCTCTTTCTTTCAGAGTGCTGAGATTTAAAGGGGCTCCCAGTCTAACGTTGTATGTGGGCAGAGGAGACAGCAATCCAGTGGAGTGGATCCGCAAGTCTCCTTGCAGGGTTGTTAGGACCATCTATAGTGTGTCTTAACTGTTCCAATTAGAGAACCACATAGTAAGAGCTTACTAAGTGCCTGCTGACTCATTTGACTATCCTTTTGTGTCTCTAAGGTCATTCGTTCCATGTTGTTAAAATTCAGTTCAACAATCATTTATTAAATGCCTATTATATGCCAAGAACTATGCCAGGGATTGGGAATATAAATACAAAATGAAATATATTTTCCTTCGGGGAGCTTATATGTTATATTGGCTAGGCGAGGTTAATCAAGGAGCATTTGTGGGGCAGCGAGGGGGCGCAGTGGATAGAGCATGAATTCAGGAGGACCCGAGTTCAAATCTGGTCTCAGACACTTAACACTTCCTAGCTGTGTGACCTTGGGCAAGTCACTTAACCCCAGCCTCAAAAAAAAAAAAAAAAAAAAAAAAAAAAGGAGCATTTGTTAAGTGCCTACTGTCTACTAGGCTCTGGGAAGACAAAGAAAAAAAACTGCTGTTACTCTCAAGAAGCTTATGTTTTATACTTGGAATCAAGAGATTTGGGCTTTAGTCAGTCTCTCAAAATAAAATTTGACTTTAGACAAATTATTATACTCTTTTGGGTCTCCAGTTTTTCATCTGTAAAATGCATTTTTAAAAGAAAAAATTAGTAAGCTCCCAAATGTATAGAGCATTGAAATTGGAACAAGGTTATTGTTCATGTTCCTTGTAACTCTTAAAATGTTGCGATTCTGAAACATGGCACTAATTTGCATTCCCTCAAAGTTCAATGAGGTATCATCTGGCCCATGAAGCTTTTCACTCTCTCAAATGAAAATGACTTCTTAGCATCTTCTCCCCCTACAAGATCATTGTGCCCCCATCCCGTATCCTTTACTCTAATTGGCCAGTTCTTCTAGTGATCTCCATTTTAAGAGAGGTGGCCGGGCCAGCTAAAGCCACTATTTTGCTTCTTTCCAGATTTATTTTACCACCATGCTTCCCTTTTATGTGCTATCCATCTCCTTCCTTGGGATCAAGGCCTCTGGTTTGCTTATGTGTGTGTTTGTGTATGGAAAAGTTGTGACGTGGAAGAGACAACTATACTTATCTCACAGTCTTCCTGTAAAACTCAAATGACATAATATGTATAAGGTCAATCATTAGTTGACTTTTTATGCACCTCAGATTTTATTATGTTTTGTAGTGATATTTTTAGTGATTTGTGGATTTTGCAAAAACACTTTATGGACGCTCAATGATCATCTCAAACACAACATGTGTAGAGTAGAGCTCATTCTCTTTTCTCAAAACTTACCTCTTTCTAACAAATCCATATTCCACAATCTCCTTACAATCCTAAAAAATAATGAGGACTTCCCCAAAGAGGTTTTTTCAATTTGGAATTATATCTATATTTATTGTATTAGAAGTTAACTTTCATAGAAACCTTTTTTTGCATATATATATATGTGTGTGTATGTGTATATATATATATATATATATGTATGTATGTATATATAGAAATACATACAAATGTATACATATATACATATATTAATAATGATGCTATTAAAAATTAAAAAAACATTTTAGCATTGGGATGAAAATAGTCTTGACCTCTGACTTCCTGAGTTTCAGTGATCTCCAGAGGTCTCTGAGATATAGTTTGAGAACCACTGTACCAACTCAACACATTCATGGTCCCTTCCAGGTCCAAACTTAAGATTTATGATCCTATAGATTAGATTTAAGAGCATATATCAGGAAAAAAAAATTGTCCTATTTTGGATTTTTGTTATTTAAGCACTCCTGATTTTTAGTATACTAATTGAAGCGTGGTTCTTTTATTATTATTATCATTACTATTCAGATTTTAGGCATCGTGGCATAGGGGATGTAAAGTGGGCTGTAGGATCCCGGTTCAAATCCAGTCTCTGACACATATTGGCCGCGGAACCCTGGCTGAGTCCCTTAAACCCTCCATGCTCCAGGAAGCCTCCTAAGAGCAAAAATTACAAAAGAGCTTCAGATCTCCATTGGGGGAATAAAGCTTTCTTACAAAGCATCCATGAGATCACAGTTATAGTCGTAAAATAAAAAAGGACATAATTTCAAAACTAATTTGAATGAAATGTCATACATTAAAAATCATGCACAAAGCATGGAGAAGTCATTAATTGAAAAAGGTGACTTGTGACTTTCACACAAAATAGAGCAGCACTCAATTAAAGCAAGAAGATCCCATGATAGATTGATTCCAGACAATTGTTGTTGAAAAATTACCCTCAATATAACTCTGCCATATAACGGTTTGTGGTCATGTGTCACTTTCCGGTATTTCAAATATAACAGATACAGACATCCAGACTGTAAAATTTGCCCTTGAAAATGCTTTGAATTTTTTTATTCTAAAAATGTCATTGTTAAATCCAAGTAACTTTGCTATACTCATTCAAGTGACTGATGTATTTGCAGGGGGCATAAATACTGATTTAAACCATTTTTTCCAATATATGCCTTCAAATGGAAACCTTTATTTTTAAGCAAACATTTTTCTAAGATGCTGACCAAAGGCATCCGTTATTTAATCTTATGTTCTCTAAGCAAATTTTCTATTTAAATATCTAATGGAGAAAAATGGAGGGAAGACAAAATGTATTGTCTTTATGTTGAGTCTTTGCTGATAGCCTGGCCTTCCATGATTTGTTCTTCAGTCCCAATCTCTCCTCAAAGGGCACCAAACTCTTGGTGACATCATGGCATTTATCTCATGGAACTGAGTTTTTTAAATCTCTCACAATCCAGATTGCATCTTCCAGGAGTGTCTCCTTTTGGATAGGGACATATCCATGCAGAAAGGAAATTCAGAATGTGGAGGTGGCTCCAAAAAAAAAAAAAAAAAAAAAAAAAAAGCAAATATAGATGGTGAGAAAAGAAAAAAAAAGTCAGAAATCCAAAGGGAGCCATCTTCTTGTCCATCCTGATTTTATCCAAAAAATTTGAATATGTATTAGGTACAATTAAATATGCAAATTTATGGTGTTGTGACACAGTAGATAGAGAGTCTCAGTTCCAGGCTAAGATCTGAGTTTAAGTCCAGCTTCATGCACATACTTGTCTAGGGCTACAAATGAGCAGGTGCAAAGTAACCTGGCACATGAGACTCATTGCCAATTGGACAATTCTCTATTACCACATGTTTGGAAAATGACCCTCCCCAACTATTCTGTGCTGGCTCGATCCATGGGTGTGGACAAAGAAGGAGAAGTGAGCTCAGTGGGTGGAGTAGGAGGAGGAGATTGATTCATTCTCCTGGCAGTGGAGAGAGAGGAAGGTGGTGTGGAGATTCCTAGATCTAATCCCCTGACCTCCACGGCATAAGACCAAGAATAAAGACTTTTGCTTATCCTGACTCCAGCTGATTCGAAGAGATCCAGGGTCACAACATTTGGCCCCAACAGATCCTGACTGGATGCCAAGCACCAGTATGCCCAGGTAATTCTCTAGAACGATAAGGTCCAGAAGCATCATTATTTGGATCAATGTTTTGTTTGGTGAACTCCTTTCAACAGCAACCATAACAACAACAAATGTATTGTGAGCCCCCGGAGTAATTTAGTATACTACTTCTGATACTTTAGATTTATTTACCAAGTAATCATAGTCATCGTAACGATGACCTTTGTCCCCAAAAGCTCATAATGATTTTGAAAACAAGCCTATAATGTTTCTAACATTCACAGGCTTGTTCTCACAGAGGAAAAAAATACATTTGAAGCATAATTGGGCAATCATTTACCGCTTAAGGCACGGTTAGGAAAATTTTAGCAGAAATTCCATGGATCCTCCTCATGAACCCTCTTGGGTTCTACAAACCACCAACTAGGAAACTCTGTTTTAAATCAGTGAAGGCAGTTTCTAACTGATCTGATAAAAATAAATCTAAAAATATATAAAAGCTAAACATATATTTACTAGAATCCATAAGCCAACTGACAATTAAAACACATATAAATGGCTTTGAAGATTTGGAGGAAGATTTTTTCATGGTTTTGTTTTATATGAATCATTCTAATGTACAAGAGAGTGTTATGCCATGTGAGGATGTCTGGGAGAGAACTCTGGGTTCCAGCCTTGCCTCTGACACCTCCTGCTGTGTGACCCCAGGCAAAGCAACGTCTCAATGCCCCTGGGTCATTCTCTAAGACTATCAGGGGTATAGCTCATCCCAACATGTTTTGAGAGTTTTCTCATCTAGGATTTCCCTGAGCTAATGAAATCTCAGATTTAGTCCCTATAGAGATCGAGATACATGAGAAAATGTATCCCATCTTTAGGGAAGATTGAATTTTTTAAACTCTATTCCATATTCATTTTACATTTCCCTTCTCTCCTTTGGGTGATTCCAAAAGACTTCCTCAGAAAACTTTATATTAATCTATTTTGATGAAGTAGTTAAACAAGTATTCTTACTTGTCTGTGCCATATACCAGGTTTTTTTTTGGTTGGTTTGTTTTGGGGGATTGGGATTTGGTATTTGTTTTTTGGGTTTTTTTAGTCACATCAGAAGTTCCATTTCTGGGACATTGAAATTGACTTTTCTCATCTTAGCATTGGAAGATTCCGAGGGTTCCCCCTGGCCCAGTCACCTGGGACTATACAGTGGCCCGCCCAGCAGCAGAGGTGGAGGCAGCGGCTTTACGAGCACCAGCAATTACAGGATCAGGAGCATCCACGTCCATAGACTTGGCAGAGATGGTTCTCCCCAACTCTGCTCCGGAACCAAACCTTTTTGGAATGCTACATGCTGGTGGGGCCCGCCTTTTGTTTCCATGCTGAGGGTCATGCAAAAAGCTTGGTTTTTATCTAAAGCTTTGCAATGACTTTCAAGTTAAGAATGAGGAAATCTTGTGTGCTCTGAGGCAGCTTTTTGGTTTTCATCTCAGTCTCTGAGTGGGGAAACTCCGGATGTGCCAATTTCTTTTTCTGGTACAGATTGACACTCGTCTGACTTTCTAATCTGAAAGATTGCTTAGGGCACTGAAGGGTAGATGACTTGCCCATGGTCTCATCAGGAGTGCCTAGGAGAGTCAAAACTTGAATCCAGATCTCCCCCCTGAGATTCTCCCCAATTAGCCTTTTATGCATCCTCTATCTCCATAAATGTTGGCATGTTGTTTCTCCCAATAGCAAGAGCTGGTTGGAGTTTTTTGTTTTTGTTTTTGGTTTTTTTGCAAAGCTATTTTTATTCATTATCTCACCAGAAATTTCTATGAACCCCATAAAGCAGGTACATTGAGTATTCAGATAGGTTGAGTGCTTCACTGATGGCTAGTTTGTGTCAGAGGCAGAAGGGAAATCCCATTCTTCCTGAATCCTAGTCCTATCCAGTTTTCTGATACTCTCCAGTGATCTCCTAGAAATACATGGTGCACAACTGTTTGGACATGTATACCTATATTGTATTTAATTTATACTCTAACATATTTAACATGCATTGCCATCTGGGGGTCGAGGAGGGGAAAAATTAAAACAAAAGGTTTGGCAGTTGTCAATGTTGTAAAATTACCCATGCATATATCTCGTAAATAAAAACTATTAAAATAATAAAAAAAAGAGAAATACATGGTGCAGAATTCAAACTCCTACACAGTCAGCAGAGTCGCAAAATGTAAAAATTGGAAGGGAACTCCCTGGATACCCCCTCTATTCTTTCTATCCTGACCCTCAGACCTTCCCTATAGGTGAGAATCTGATTCAGAACAGAAATTTTGCTTATTGGTTCCACTGCATTGTAAAGAATGAACTTTTTTTTTTGAGGCTGGGGTTAAGTGACTTGCCCAGGGTCACACAGCTAAGAAGTGTTAAGTGTTTGAGACCAGATTTGAACTCAGGTCCTCCTGAATTCAAGGCTGGTGCTCTATCCACTGCGCTCCCTAGCTGCCCCCAAGAATGAACTTATTACTAAAGTGAGTCAATAATTTGTTACAGCTTCTACTCTTGGCAAAGGGAGAGTGCCATTGGATATCTGTATTACTGAAACCCCTAGTCATTGCTCTGTCGTTCTTCGTTTCATCTCGTCATCAGTTTCCCAACTCCTCATTTATTTCCTTTCTAAGTGGCCTTTAGTAGGCTCAAATCATAAAGGCACTTTTATTTCTCCATCCTTTGACCTTTGTTCAAACATGATCCATCATGCTATTCTATCCCCCAGTTCTGAGATTTCCTCACATAAGTATATTTCCTTAATATGCAATGCTTCCCTGGCCATTTTATTTATCCTATTTCCTTTTAATAAGGAATCCCAAAAGAGGACTCATCATTTCATGAATTATATACCACCCAAGTCAGAGTGAAAAATCTGTGATGAGATGAAATCTTCCTCCTGATTTCTAGTTCTTTTCAATTCTTGCCTAAACTTGGGGACAAAATTAAAACATATGTAATAGCAATATACAATTTGGTTCATGTCTAATTTTCACCATATATAATTTAATACATAACAGTGATTTTTATAGCACTTAAACATGTTAATTACCAATGCTGGCTTCATTTGTATAGTGCAGTGGTTTCTATAGCATTTCAGTTTGCACATGGAATTGTTTTCTATAATGGCTTTATGCAAAATAAATAAAATCAGCATCAGGGGGTACATTTACATGGAACATTTAAACATGTAATTTAGTGCTGCTATTGGGTTTCTGTATTAAAATTGAATTGTGCCTAAGAACTAAAATATAGGTAATCCTTTGGGTAATTTCAGTTGGAGCTTTATTTAACATTATTAAACCGTGGGTAATATAGAATTTAATGGCAGTCCTTTTTGATAGTTCATTAGGGACTTGAGGGGCTAGAGATTCTCAGAGGATAATATAAAAGATTGTAAACTCGAAGGTGGTCGTATTTTTCAATTATAAACATTTGTCTTCTTTCCAACCCCATCCCATTTGAAAGCAAAAAACCAAAAATCTTCTTCTTATAATGAATGTGCTTAACAAATCTCAGCATCATCCAAAAATTTATTCTGCATCTTAAATCCAAGGTAGAAAGAACATTTTGAATCCAAGCCAGTTAACAAGCTGCCAAAATACAAGGCTGCCATCTGATGACCAACTCAGTTTCAGCTAAGCTGGAAATGCTCTTTACCCAGTCTACTAAGAGCTGCCAACCACACTACCCAACAGCCACAGCTGCTCTTTCAAATGACAAACTAAGTCCTTGAAGAAATGCCATTCACATTGGTGGAGGGATGATGTACATGATAAAAGCACAGGATCTTGAAGAGTCAAAATCAGGGCATCCTTCGATAACTACTTCCTCCTATGAGCTAGCCACCTCGATAGGTACTAAGGAATCAGGCTTACCGTTCTGGAGGGTGGCAGGACACCAGAATCCATCCAGATCAAGATCCCCATTTTGCAGAAAAAGAAAATGGATCCTAGGACTTGAGTAAGCGTGTATCCCAAGGAGCATTTGAATCTAGGTCTTCCAACTCCATAACCAGGGCTTTCTCTAGTACCTTCCTTAATTAAGTGACAAAATAAAAATTGCTCTCAAGAAGTTTATATTCAATGAGAATGTTAGTATTTCTGCCAAAGGCTAGCAAAATGTTAAAGCACTACATTAATGTCTAGTTTTATCATCACTATAATAGAATAAATGTTTGGTCAGAAAGCTAAGCAGATCACACAGATCTGTTTCCTCATCCGAAAAATGGGGGTAAGGATAACACCTTCCTCCTAGGTTTGTTGTGAGAATCAAATGAGATCATAATTGTAAGTTTTTTGGCATGATGCTTGGAACATAGTAGGTGCTACATAAATGTGCACTTTCATTGTTATTAATAACAAATTTTATTTTATATAAGCAGAAAAAATGATTGTAGTCTGATGCAAATGGTCTCCCTAGATTATGAGCCCAAAACACTGTAGTTAGTAAATGTTTTGTCATGGATATAGTTAATAAATATGTAGCTAATAAAATATTGTGCTGAGATTCTTTTCTATACTGGCAGGAAACAACAGAATTGGGATTTACTTAAAGTGATTCTAGAATTCTGATTTGTTTTATTTATTATCTAGGAAATCATGAATTGGACCATTCCTCAAATGATTCTGAAACCTTAAATTAGTGTATTTTTACTACATGAAAAAGAAAGAATAGATATAACTTATTTATACAACTTTGCATCATATGAAGTCTATAGGTAGAATGTGGCTCAAAATTGTATTATTATTCATAGATCTTTCCCAATACACTTAATTATTTTTACTCTTATAGTCCCCAAAATTATTTAATTGTGTATATGTATACACACATTTTATGTGTATATGTGTGAATATGATATATACATATGTATACATCACAATTGTATAAATGTATATATGTTGCATTTATACCTTGTTTCCATGTGTTTTCATAGTAGAACCTATGGTCTTTGAGGGCAGGTTGGATTTCTTTTTCGTCTGTATGTCTTCATTGCTTGGCATATAATAAGTTAGCAATAACTTGTATTGAATTGAATTGCACCAAATTTTTTGTGTGAATATCCATATAGAATTGCTCTTGGGAAATCAAAAATATAGTTATTTTTATATGCTCAATAAATCTACTGGGTTTTTTATCCCTGTCTCTTATCTGCCACTTTATTTTATGACTTGTATCATCTTTCAAAGCTAAAATGGATGTTTGCTAATTCTGTCATAAGTGAGATAGTAGTAATATTTTTAGTGTATGGTATTTTAATTGTATGATTTTCTCTGGTCCTTGCAACAAGCTTGGAGATCAGGGAGGGTATGAATTGCTAATCCTATTTTAAATATCTAGATACTGAGGTTCAGAACTATTCAGTGCCCTGACCACAGTCATATAAATTATTAAATGATAAGTTTGCAACTCAGACCCAGGATTTCCAAGTCCATATCCCCTCCATGCTACCATATCTACATCTTGTTAGACTATCTATGTCAAGTGATGAGCAAACTTTAAAAGTACTCAATTAATATCTATTATTAGCATTATTGTAAAAAAAAACTCTTAATTTTTCACTTTCTGAAAATGTTGCTCTTTTTAAAAACTTAAAATTTATAGAAAAGCTAGCCTGTGACCTTTGGAGATTTTAACTACAAGTCCAATATGGGTTGAAAAAATGGGAAAAGTCAGAAAAAAACAGATAATTGAATTCTCAGGATACATGGAGAGAGGTACAGTCTCCAAGAATAAGGAAGGGATAGTCCCATTGTATTCTATCTTAATCAAAACCCATCTGGATTGTGTCCTGTAATGTTCTCTAGTTTCATTTTCTGGGGGTCTCTGGGGCAGCCTTCTTTTCAGTTCAGTAATCACCACAAGAATATCAAGGGGTTAAAGTCCAAATCCTTTATTATGAGTTTCAAAGTCTTGTCTCCTTTCCTGGGTCCTGGTTAGCTTTCTTAGAAGCCTTCAGTAATCTTGGTTTCAGTGGAGAAGTGCAGGAGGCCAGGACAGCCACCAGGAGCCTGACTGAAGATGGAATTGAATAGTCCAAGGGCTTCAGCCTCCAGTCTGTCTGCTTGTCTTCTCTGGTCCTCTCTGAATCTGAATGAATCTAGTGAGGTTTCCAGTTTATGTGCTCTACAATGAGTATAAACCAATCATATCACTAGGAAACCATTATTTGTTGTAAGATTAAATCCTTTATACTGAACTTAGAGAACTATTAAGCACCATGATAAACTAGCCAACCATTGTCTCATCAACTCCACTTAGTACCTTGTAAGAATTCTTGTTTCAAGTTCAGAGTTCTGGCCCATGACAGTGTCCAGTACTTGGGGTGATATTTCAGGAAGGACATTGATGAATTAAAGTGTTTCTGGAGAAGGACAACTAGGAAGATGAAGGGGCCTTAAATCCATGCTAGAGGATGATCAATGGAAGGAACTGGACTGGAGAAAAGAAGACTTGAGAAGGGTGTGATGGCCTTCTTCGAGTATTGCAAAGATCACCACAGAGAAGAAATTATAAATGTTCTTCTTGACCCTAGAATGGAGGTTCTTATCCTGGGTTCTGTGAATTTTTAAAATATAATAATCATATTGCACTATAATTGGTTCCTTTGTAATCTCATGTATTTTATTTTATGAATTAAAAAATATATTCTGAGAAGGGATCCATAAGCTTTGCCATAATGCCAGAGGGAATCTATGACAACAAAAAAGGAAGGAAAGAAGGAGGGAATGAGGGAAGGAAGGAAAAAAGGAGAGGGGGAGGGAAGGAGGAAGGAAGGAAAAAAAATTCTTGTCCTAAAGGATAGAACTAGAAATAATGAGAGTAAGTCACAAAAAGCCATTTAAGGCCTGATTCAAGACAGACTTCATTACAATTAGAGCTGCTCCAAAGGGAACTTAGCTGACCCGGAAAGTGGAGGGTCTTTCCTCACGTGAGGCACTCACATAAAACTGTTGGGTAGATTGGAAAGGAATTCCTGCTCAGCTGCTAATTGGACTCAGTGGTCACTGAGATCCCTTCCAACTTCACATTTCTAGGATATTATGACAATGCAGCAAGAAGAATTAATTTTTTGTGCACAGTGTGCCTGTGCATCATCTGCTAATTAAATCTTTCTTTCTCCTCCAAATCCTCCCAATTTGCTTACTGGCTAAAATACACTTTGAAGATTATTTAGAAGCACCAAGATAAAGGCAGTTTAAATTAAAAACCTACTTTTGGTGTATCACCAAACCATTCCAAGTGGAAAAAAAAGTCTGATTTCCCCCCACAAATCTTGAAAGTGTTACTACCTTAATGCTAGTATTTTAAAAAATCAGCATCATGGCCTCATAGAAATTAGGCTTCAAAGGGGCCCCAAAGAACATTAAATCCAACTCCTTCATTTCACAGTTGAGGAAACAAAGACCCAGAAAGAAGTGACTTACTCAAGCTTATATGGTAGCCAAAATAGCTTATAGCCATACCCCAAGCCCTGGAGACAAATTTCCATTACCATATGCCTTGACCCAGGGACAATTTTCTCCCTCTGTAGGGACCTACTTTACAAACACTTGCTTAATATGTGTACACATTGTGCTAAGGTATCAGTGATCATAGAGATGAGTTTTTAAGTTGTAGCAGTGTCTGGTTTAATAAATACTTGCTATTAACATCTCTCAAGCACCTCCTTCAAGGACACAAAGCCTTTTCTGATTGCCCACAGCTTCCTGTGGCCGCCTTTCTTAACCACCTTGTATTTATTCTATATATACTTAGATTGTCTCCTTGGTGAATTTAAGCTCCTAATATTCCTAATAAGGATATTGTATCTTCAGCACCTTGGACAGCTTCTGTTCAATGAAGATGCTTCCCTGTTCCAATGGTGCATATTATAGAAATACAAACAGTAATTCAAGAAAGTAGCATGTGGGTGGACAGTGGATAGAAATCTGGACCTGTGATCAGAAAACTTGAATTCAAATTCCATTTCAGACACATCATTTGCCAAAGTTTCCCTATCTGTAAAATGGGGATATTAACAGTCCCTGCCTATGTTGTTGTAAGGATCAAATGAGATAATAATTGTAAAGTGCTTAGTACAGTGCCTGGCACTTAATAGGAATTATATAAATATTCCCTAGCAACAGTGGTAGCTGTTGCAGTGGTGGTAGTGGAAGGAGGAGAAGGATGAAAAAGAGGAAGAGGAGGAGGAATAATACTGATATTTATATAGCTCTTTAATGTCCACAAAATGCTCTCCATACATGACCTTATTTGCACTCCAACACAACACATCAGAGTAGAAACTCTTGATATCATTAGGACTTCCTCTTCCTCTTCCCATTTTACAAAAGAGAAAAATGAGGATTGAGGAGATTGAAATGATAACTTGTTACATAACAGCCAAAAAAAAGTCTAAGGTGAGATTTGAACCCAAGGCTTGAAGAGTCTGAGACAGTCATAAAACCAATCTTTTACATGATGTAGACGACAAACGAGACCTAAGGAAAGCTGAAGGTGAAGCAAAAGGAATTTTGAAGGGAGAAAGCGTGAACTCCCTGAGGATCAAGGAAAACTTTGTCTTTTGCAGCTAGGACTGAATTTTAGAAAAACAAGATTCAACTTCTTAATGACAAGAGCAAGTTTGGCAGCGAAAGCAGCTATTTAAAAAAAAAAACCCTGCAAATTATCTAAAAATACTATATCTAGAAAAAAGCTTGTATGAGAAAACAGTTTAATTTGTTAGTATCAAATTTAATGCCTTCAATCATTATCTCTATTATGAATATTGAATGCAATACCAGCCTGTAATAGCACAATCACAATTCCAAGAATAAGCATTTCCAAATAGAGTCACAATTTTCATTTTCTATATTTTATTATGAGATGACATTTTATATACATAATACATGTAAAAATGTATGTGCATGTTCATATATAGACATGCATATACATGTTTATATGTATTATGTGTATAATCATATATACATGAATATGTATATATAATGTCCCAAAAATCTTAGAGCATTTTAAGTCATTAAAAATCTCTTATTTGAAAGGAATTTGGCTTGAGGGTCATCTCAACCTGTGATTTCATAAGCAAACAGGACGTCTTGATGCAGAAACTCCCTTCCCAGATACAGAGCAACAACTTACTGTTTACTTGGATTTTTAAGAGATGCCCAGCATTCAGAGAACTGAGATCATTTGCTCAAGGTCATATAGCCAGCATGTGTCAAAGGACTTGAATCCAAGTTTTCATGATTAGAGTCATTTTTTCATCCACGCTAGTGTGATGACTCTCAAATGTGTACATTGAGGAATGGCCCACCACCTCTGAGAAGGAGAAAATAAGTGCTTTCTGAAGGGTCCTGAAATCTCTGACCATGAGGCTCTCTAAAGGAACTGAATAAGCTCTCAATTGGAGATACTGGCTTGATTCTCATTGAAATATTGACATCCCATTATCCTGCTTTAAATGTGGTTTCCAAGAGAAGGGTCACTGAGAATAGTACCTGGCTGTAAATCCCCAGAATCCTGATGGGGAAACGTTAGGTATATTTGTTGGGAAGGAGGAAGAAATTCTCTCTCACAGTCAGTTCTAATTCCAAGAAGGGAAATGGAATAGAAGGACAAGAGATGAGGAAAATCTTTTCCCTGCTAACATTTCACTGCTACTTCCTTAGAATGTTGTACCATGACACCCAATGACTTGTGTGAGGAAAGTGTGAAAATATGAATCATTCTCTTATTGCTAAAACACACTGAACCTGTCTACCTTTAGACCATGCTGCTGTTTTAAAGACAAGACAAAACAAACATGTTTGGGGGGTGTTATCACAAAGCACAAGTGTGAGAAAGCACTGAGCTACTTCCAGATTGGAGAAAATTCTCTATGAAAATCTGCCCAGTGCTTCAGACGGGAATGCTTTAAGTCATTCTTTGAAGCTAAAGATAAGGGAATTTTGTCACATGCGGATTTCCTGGAAGGTAGCATTTCTCCTTCCTTTGATGTCCATTTTAATTCTGCATTTCAGATAGAAATGGAGATAGAAAAAGCATCCAACTACCACAACTTCTGCCAATTGTTTTAGCCAAGATAAAATTGTTATGTTTAAGAGAGTATTTCATCTTCAAAAAGACATCTTTAAAAAATAAAATAGTAAAAGTTGTGAATGCTCACCTTGGGTTCATTTAATAAGATCTAAATCAGAGTCTTTGGGAAATGTGGCTTTCTGGTTCGTTGACAATTAATTTTATTCCTATCCTGTTCTGTTAAATATAATAGCACTTCATTTATCCAACACCTCCGGGGAAGGAGATGTTCTTCACAACTGAACCCTTCTAGACTACTTGAAATGCTAAGACTTTAAAAAAAAAAGGTGATGAAATAGATTTAAAACCCTAAGAATCTGCAAAGACATGCTAGAGCAAGCCAGCCTCTTAGTTACAAGTAAACAGACAGCCTCTGTTTCAAAAGAATTACTTCAAGCAGGCTGGGTAATTTGGCTCTGAACAGACCAATATTCAAGGACATAGAAGAGTCATACCTTTCCTAGAGTGGGAAGTAACACACGTTCCTTTTCTTAATATCCACTCAGGTGATAAAGAAGTTTGGATAGTTCATTTAAGTTCAAGATCAAGTCCTGAATATTTAATTGGCCAATTGCCTAATGTGCACCAAAGTGGGGGTGGTGATGTATTTGAATTTCTTGACCTTTCAAAGCTATATTGAATTCAACATTGAATTTCAAAGCTAGCCACCTTCCTCCTTCTGGGAAGTACAAAGTCTCCAAGCCTTGCATCAAATAGCACAATCCCTTCCCAATATGTGGGAAGGGATAAAGCTGGGGAGATAGTTGTTCTGGAAATCCATGATTGGATGCTGATTTCCAAAATGCATATAGCCATGTACAAAAAAAAATCCCTAGATAAATGCATGGGGACAATTCTCTCTTGAATTATTATCCTGTCTGATCCCTTTAATTTTGTATGAATAAGATTTAATATTATGAATAAAGAAATAAATTCCAACTATCCAAGTTATCTAAAAGTTGAACAAACAGCTTCTGGAGATGATGGCTTCTGGATCTTGAAGATCTCTAAGAACAGCTTAGGTAATCATTTGCAATAGGCTGGGATGGGAATGGAAACTGGATATGTAAGGAACTTCCAGGAAAAAAAATACTTCTATCAGTATAGATTAAGACATCCTCTGCAACTTAAAGTTTTGTGTGAAGCCCTACAATGAAAGTGACTCAGCCAAAGTTATATTATCAATAAAGAAAGCTCAAAGATCAATCAATCAGCAAATGTTTATTAAGAGCCACTGTGTGCTAGATCTAATGCTACAAAAAGAGGCATAAACCTCATAGAGCTCACAACCTAATGGGAATACAGCATAGAAAGAAATGTATATGAGAAGTCTAAATACAAGATATATAAAACAGAGGAATTGCACTAGAATTAAGAAGGGTTACAGAAAGTTTCCTATAAAAGCTGGGACTTGAGTTTGGACTTAAAAGGAGCTTGTTTCTAGAAGAACCGAAGTTCTTCTAGAATTGAAGAGTACATGCTGGAAAGTACAGGGTAAGAGACTGCAAAGGCAAAAAGTCAGGTTACAAAGGACTTTGGATGCTAAACACAGCATTTTGTAGTTGATCCTGGAAGTGATAGGGAGCCACTGGAACTTATAGAGTAAGGGGCATCATCAGTCCTGATCAGAGAACTGTGCTTTAAGAAAATCCCTGAAAGGATGGACTGAATAGAACAGAGAAAGACTAGAGGCAGTCAGACCCATTAGAAACTATTTCCATAGTATGGACATGAGACGATGGGGGCCTGTGCCCAGGTAGGGAACAGTAGCAGAGGAGAGAAATGAGATATCTATGCAGATTTCCCTATTTCCAAGGCCAGCTCTCTATGCACTACTCTGCTTCTCATGTATTTTGTACTAGATGGCTTCTGAGGGTCTTGCCAAATCCAAAATTCTATGATTCGTAAAAATTAATCTTTATTTTAAGAAGCAAAGAAATTGAAGTCCTCTATAATTATTTCTATGCAGATGATTCTCTAACAAAACAGTTCCAAGAACTATTTTAACCAAAGCAAAGCCATCAATATTAATAATTGAATAATCAGTTATAATGAATAATCAGCATCAATAAAATCAATTATAATCAATGATTAATCAAAGACATAAGTATTTTCTGTCTTGATGACATACACATGGAAAAAAAATGGCCCATCCAGCTATCTATAGATTATGTCACCATAATGAGCTCTTGAAAGCATCCTTGAAAGTTTTCCAACATAGGTTGAATAACCTTTGGCAAGGGTACTGTCCTGTGCAAAGATCTGTAAAGTGAGAGACTGAGCCACAGCAGTGTGCAGATCCCTTGGGGAAAGTTCCGATTCTGATGGGATTTCATTGTGTGAGAGCCAAGGCCATGCAGGAATGCTTCTAACGTAGGTTATCTCAGAACAGCTGACCTTGATCAGCTGACATCAGATAGTTTCTCTACCTTTTGTACATTCTCTGGCACTTAATGTTTAAGTTAATACCAAACAGATATATTCCTTTTTCTTTTTTTGTTGTCATATTTTAAATTTTTGAGTTTTTTAATAGAAGGAAGTGTGTAAAAGTTGTAGCTTTTGTAGTGACTTGAGTGATTATTAGAGCTAATGAAATAGCTGTCGAGATAGGGGAATCCAGTATTTCAAGGAACCTTCAAGTCCATAATCAAGCCAATATAAAAGTATAAGTATACTTATACACACACATATATATATATATATATTTAAGTATAAAAGTAAAAAAAAAGAAAAGAAACTGAGTTTGAAAATGAAAATTCTTGAAATCACAGAACACCAAAGCTAGATCCACTCTACTAAATACCAGGTCCTAGCTCCAGAGTGATGTTGACATTAGATATGAAAGAACAGTATAAAGGCCCCTGTCAATGAGTCTCCATCACACTCCAAGCACATTGTGTGGGATGCTCCCACTTGGCCAAAAAGGAATCTAACTTTTGATGAAGATCCAATACCTCCTCACCCTCTCTACCCCAACTATATTGCACTGTCAGCAGTTTCTGACAAGCATTTAACCTGAGTGGTAAGCAGATTCTCTGATGATATGCAGGAGGAAAAGCAGAGAACACCCCCTCCCCATTCTGATCCCCCTTTCTGCTCTCTGATTCAGACACAGAGATTTCCTTCCCTTGGTCACATCCAGCTACCTAACTATCTAAAATTCATTAAATTATTTAGCCCCAGAGAGATTTGTTAAACTAATCCAGTTCTTTATTGACCGAAGAGGATCATATCTCACAAAAAGATAACAGAACAAAGATGCATCTTGCTTACACGTTGTGACTTGATTGGATGTGACTCCATTTGTGATTCTATCAGCTGAGCTGAGACAAGAGCTCATAATCCCTCTTCCTGATTTATGATAGATATCATTTTCTTTTGTCATTGGGTCTCAAGTGTCTTACAGTTCCTGGCATATAATATGTTCTTAATAAATGCTTGTTTCCTTGAATCACAGAACCTCAAGAGCTAGGAGGGGCCTCAAAGGTTCATTTAATCCAACCTCCATGTCAACAAGAACGTGTCTTCTACAGGAGTTCTTGACTTGTGGTCTGTGGACTTGTATGTGCTTAATATTTAAAGCTAGTCAGCCAATACTTAATAAGTATTATTAATAATCCAATACTTATTAAGCACCTCCTAGATGCCAGACATTACGCTAAATGCTACAAATATATTTTGATAAGCATATTTTATATAATTCATTTTCTTTATAATCCTCTGTGATATTTTTGTATTTTCAAATATAATTCTGAGAACAGCTCCCTGGATCCAGAATGGGGTCCCTGACCCTAAAATGGTTAAACATTCATGCTTTATAACTTCCTTGACAAATAGCCATACAGCCTCCATCTAAATAAACTCAAGTGAAGGGGAATTAACTACTTCCTAAGGCAATGGTTCTGCTTGAAACAACTGTGGCTGGTGGAAAGGATTTTCTTCTCAAGGGTTGGAATCTGCCTCTCAGCCTCTTCCACTCATTGCTCCTACTATGCCCTCTGGAGCAAAATAGTCTTATGATAGATCTGGTACTCACTGAAGACGTTTCCTCTCATTTATTTAGATCCCGCACGCAGTTCCCCAAAAGCATTAGGTAGGATTCCCACCGTATCCCTTTAACAATTTTGCCAACACATTTTAGGTATGTGTGGATTTCTGAGCTTAAATCTAGTATGCCTCAAATGATTTATGCTGATGCTGTTATTTATTTGATTTGCCTCCAAGGAACTTGACTAAAAATCTGATAATGAAAGTCTTCTCCATGATAATATACATATAATTGTGATAAATGACATGGGCTTTTAACTGTCTCCAGGCACAGAGTAACAAGTTGTCATTTGCCTATTGTGTTTATGACTGAAACATACAATTATTATATTGAAGGTTGAGAATGTCTTCAGCTATAGTTTGTAATTTTTTTTCTTTTTTTGTAAATATTATTTTATTTTTCCAGTTGCATGTAAAAATAGTTCATAACATTTATTTTCGTAAGATTTTGAGTTGCAAATTTTTCTCCTTCCTTTCCCTCCTCCCTTCCCAAGACAGAATGCAATCTGATATAGGTTGTATATGCAAAAATCATGAAAACACATTTCTAAGTCACATTGTGGGGGAAAAAAGAAAAAATGGGAAAAGCCATAAATAACAAAAAAAGTGAAAATAGTATGCTTTAGTCAACATTCAGACTCTCTGGATATGGATGGCATTTTCCATCATGAGTCTCCTTAAAATTGTGTTGGATAATTACATTGCTGAGAAGAACCAAGTCAATCATTGTTGATTGTTATACAATGATGGTGTCATTATATATAATGTTCTCTAGGTTCTGCCTACTTCACTCAACATCAGTTCATGTAAATTTTTCTAGGTTTTTCTGAAATCCTTCTGCTCAGCATATCTTAAAACACAATAGTATTCCATTGCATTCATATACCACAATTTGTTCAGCCATTCCCCATGGCCATTCCCTCAATTTCTAATTCTTTGCCACCATAAAACAGTTGCTATAAATATTTTTGTACATGTGTGTCCTCTTCCTTTTTTATGACCTCTTTGGGATATAAACCTGGTAGTGGTAGAGATGGATCAAATAGTATGCATAATTTGATTACCCATTGTACAGTTCCAAATTACTCTCCAGAATGGCTGGGATAGTATATTACTATACCAAGCAACTCCACCAACAATGCATTAATATTCCAATTTTCCCACATCTTCTCCAACATTTATCCTTGTCCTTTTCTGCCTTCTTAGTCAATTTGAAAGGTATAAGGTGGTACTTCAGTATTGTTTTAATCGGCATTTCTCTAATCAATAGTGATTTAGTGACTACAGATAGATTTAATTTCTTCATCTGAAAACTGCCTGTCCATATAATTTGACCATTTATCAACTAGGAAATGACTTGTGTCTTTATAAATTTGATAGAATTCTCTATATAGCTTTGAAATAAAATTTTTAACAGAGAAACACTGGCTGCAAAAATTGTTTTCTATCTTTTTGCTTTCCTTGTAATTTTGGCTGCATTAGTTTTATACAAAAACTTTAATTTGATGTCATCAAAATTATCCATTTTGTATTTCATAATGTTCTTTATCTTTTATTTTGTCATAAATTCTACCCTTCTCCATAGATCTGATAGGTAAACTATTCCTTGCTCTCTTAATTTGCTTTTAGTATCACTCTTTGTGTCATAAACTCATTTCAATCTTATCTTGATATAGGGTAGGAAATGATGGTCTATGGTTAGTTTCTGCCAAACTATTTTCTAGTTTTCCCAGAAATTTTTGCCAAATAATAAATTCTTATTCCAGATGTTGGAGTCTTTGGATTTGTCAAACACTAGATTTATATAATAATTGATTATTTGTGTCTCGTGTACCCAACCATTCCACTCATGCGTCACTCTATTTCTTAGCCAGTACCAAATAGTTTTGATGACTGCCATTGTATAATACAGTTTAGGCCTGGTACAGCTAGCCCATGTTGTTTTTCATTAATCCCCTTGAAATTTTTTATCTTTTGTTCTTGTGGATGAATTTTGTTATTATCTTTTCTAACAGCTTCCATTTTCAAATCAGTTGATTTTTATGCTCCAATTGTCTGAGTTATTGTAAGTTTCTTGAAGTCCAAGTCTGAATCATTTCCATTTTGGTCTCCTCACAGTGTCATGTACGATGTAGGAATCTAATGTTTGTTGAATTGAGGCAGTGTTGCCATATGTGGAACAATAGGGTCAGTTTTATAATTGTATTACTATAATTTAATAGATTCATAGATTTTATATGGCCTAGACTTCCCTTGAATTATTCCTTCTCACTCTTGCCAGAAAGCCATCCTTTATAACATTATTTTACCTCAATTAAACAAATCAATGCATCAGAAAAAGAAATCTAATGTTGTATTGTGTTGCATTCCCATGCAAAGCCAAAAGAGATGTCTTATCTTTCTTTGGGACCAAGTCTGAGCTCAGAAATTTTGCAACATTCATTTCCTATTGTTGTGTGATGGTTGTTCCTTCTGTACTTTTTTTCCATTATTTGCTCACTGCACTTTTCTATCAGGTCATGAAAGACTTTTCATGTTCCTCTTTCAACTTGTTCACCACTTCTCACAGCATTCAATCAGTCGTTTTTTTCCTGTAAGTCCAATTCTTCGTGACTCCATTGGGATTTTCTTGCCAAGATACTGAAGTGGTTTGCCATTTCATTCTCTAATTCATTTTACAGATGAGGAAACTGAGGTTTAAGTGAAGTGACTTGCCCAGGTTCACACAGTTCAAAAATGAAAGAATTGCTCAGTTCTTCCTAACTCTCAGCCTCTCCATTGTACCATCTAACTGCCTCAAAAGCACAGTAACGTCTTGTTACATTTATTTATCAGAGTTTCTTTGGCCATCCCTCATCAATAGACATCAATTTTGTTTCCGTACCTCAGCTAGTATGAAAACAAATTGTCCTATAAATACTTCGGTGTAAATATAGCCTTTCTTTTTGTCAGTGATTCTCCTTGGAGTTTGTGCCTAGAAGTAATATCTCTGAATAAAAAGGTATGGATTTTGAAGAACTCCAATGAGGAAACACTCCATTCTTTTCAGAGCATCTCATTTCACTTTTAGACATCTGTGATTATTAGCAAGGTTTTCTGTGTCTTGAACTAAAATATATCATCCTATGATTTTTACCTACTATTTCTGACTCTGTTCTCTGGGGCCAGCAGAAAATAGTCTAATTAATCCCTTGAAGAGAGTTTTTAATGACCTTTCTTCTAAGAAGCTAAGGGAGTTTGTCTTTTTCAATAGGGCCCTCTCTGTTTGATATGGTCTCCCATTCCTTCACCATCTTGGTCATCTTCTAGATCCATTCCCTTTCATCAACATCCTTCATAAACTATAGAATCCCAGATTTATTCATTCATTCTTTAATAAGCAATTATAAAGCAGAAAGGGCCTACTCTGTATAAGGAACCATAGGAATACAAAGACATGAAAAAATAATTTCAAGTGCTTAGATTCTACCTGAAGGATATGGAATTAAACAGCTAAGTATATATACTGGATCCATTCCCTTTCATCAACATCCTTCATAAACTATAGAATCCCAGATTTATTCATTCATTCTTTAATAAGCAATTATAAAGCAGAAAGGGCCTACTCTGTATAAGGAACCATAGGAATACAAAGACATGAAAAAATAATTTCAAGTGCTTAGATTCTACCTGAAGGATATGGAATTAAACAGCTAAGTATATATACTGTATGTAATGATTTAAAGATTGCAGATGCAATGACATCTGAGGAAGAGTTAGGGGTAGGGCAAAGGGGGCAGGAAAAACATCATAATAATTAGACTTTTCCAAAAGTAGAGTACATGTTAGGAGTCACTGGTTTCCTCTCACCAAAGATCTTTAAGCAGTGACCCTGTGTGGTCACTTGTCAGGTGTAATAAAGAGAGAATTCTTCTTCAAGTGCCCAAACCAGATGTTTTTTAAATCCCTTTCTACTCGAGATCTGTGATTCTATCAGCTCCTCACCTAAGACTCTGGACAGGATATTGCCTCTAGAAGCTATGCTCCACAAGGAAATTCCAAAAATATAAAGACAGACAATTGTGATATGGAATAAAAGAACCATCTAAAGAGATAGCTATGGCTGCAAAGAGGGAAACTAGATGATCTTTTAGGACCCACCCAACTTCTCAGCTGCTGTGATTCTATGACTTAATGCTACTTATTCTGTAACTCTAACCCTAACCCTAAATTACCTTTATTCGTTTAAGTAATAAAACTTAAAAGTCATCGGATTGGTTTACAAATAAGATATAATGCACACAGATAGTAAATTAAATCACACAGATAGTAAATTAAATCACACAGATAGTAAATTAAAAATCAGCCACGGGCTATGCAGTCAGGTCCAGAATGAATACTTTCTTATTAGACCGTGCTCATAGTAAGTTGGCCAAGTACTTGCCCAAGGATACACTGTTAGTAAGGAGCCTCTGTTAGATGATGACCCTTGTCTTTTGGCTTCAAATCTAGCATTGATTTCCACTGCATCCTTCTGCCTCTTCCCGGCAGGGCCAGGGTACCCTCTTCCCCCTCCTTTTTCTCCAGAGTCTCCTCCCCCAACCCTTCTCTGAGGTCACCTTTGTCTCCCCTCTATTGCTGTCAGGGAAATGAGAACAATCATAATTTTATTGTAGTCTCTATAAACAGTATCTGCAAGCTTAACTAAAACATTCATTTCTTATCCAACAAAAGATGAAGTAGATTTATTGATCACACTCTGTCAGCAAGTCACTACCGTAACTTTCACATTATATCACTTGTAAAGAACATTTTTTAAAATAGTAATACATTGTTGAGGCAGCTGGGTAGCTCAGTAGAGAGTGTGCTGGACCTAAACTGAAGATGAGTTGAGTTCAAATTCAATCTCAGATGCTCACTAGCTGTGTGATCTTGGGCAAGTTGCTTCACTTGTGTTTGCCTTAATCTACTGAAGAAGGAAATGGTGAGCCAATCCAGTATCTCCGCCAAGAAAATATGGTGGTTTATATAAAGTTTTATTCTGGATTTTATTTTTTTGTTGTTGTTTGAAGGGTCACAATGAGAAGATAGACATTATGAGCTCACTTGAATATGTTGTTTGAGATGAATACAACACAGAGATGTTTCCCAGCAGTCAGGGAAGGGAGATCAGAGCTCATTCAAGGACTGCATATAGTTTGTGTTCAAAGAAACTTAGAAAAATGTTAGAAAGAAGTTAAAAGAAAGTAATAATACTCACCAGCTTATTACCAGCAGATAGGATAGGATTAAAATTGCAGTGAAGACTCGAAAAGAAATGGACATTGAAGTGAAATAAAATGACTGTATCAAGATCATACAGGCAGTAACAGTCTTGGAATAACATGCCTTGAAAGAGCCTTAGAAATCACCCATTTCATTTTACAGATAAGAAAGCTAAAGACTATTTAACATACATATGATCTTTTTTAGTCTTAGGTTCACAATAAAGTATTCTGATGAAAATAAACACCGAGTTAAAATTCTTCTGGGAGAAAATAAATTTTCATCTAAGAAATGGAACTTCAATTCTCTTCATTGTAAGGAATAAAATGAAACCGTATTTTAAAAGCAATATTCTGTTGGCCTCTGCTACAGAGTAGAAAAGATATTCTTAGGATATCATCATAAAACATTCTGATCACAAGCACAGTGACAATTCTCATTGGAAAAGATTTGCCAATTACAACATTCTGTCCACACGGTCTAAAAATCATAGGTGTTCTTCCTTCTGCAATAATGACGGAAATAACCTAATCCAAATGGGAAATGTTTCCTATTGAAGCACCTGTGTTTGTTTGCCGATAAATGAAATGGATGTCTGCCAAAATAGCCCCTTCACAACAACATTCAGTGTTCGACGGCCTGATTTACTTGAAATGATGTTGAATGAGAAAAGGAGACCAAAGAGATAAATTCCCTTCCTCCCCCACTCTGCCCCAAGCATTAGGCACTGGTGTGCTTTCAGACTGTCTTTGGAAGTCCCAATCTACTCACCATCATGTCTACACACATTTCTGCTCTCCCTATCTCCTCCCTCCCAGAATTGTCTCCTTCTGGAATTCCCCTGGAGCCTCTTTGCCTTGGAATGTCCAACTAACGCTTGCTGCCTTCTAGATGTGGTTTTTATCAGGACCATGACCCCCCTCTCAAGTTTCCATTTCGGAGAGTGGCCCAGGCCAGTCTCCTTTGCCTTCCTTGTTCATTCATCCTAAACTTACTTTTGTCTCCCATTTTCCTCTCCTTTTCCACTTCCTTTTTCTATCAGGAAGAAGAGAAAATGGAAAGGCAGAAAAAACCCTTGAAAATCCACCCACTATTTTGAATATCCACCCACTATTTCCTTTTAATCAGAGCATATGCCCCTCTTTTTGCACTTTTAGGAAACAGAGTTGGAAGGCTATAGAGTCCAAAGCCTATATTTGTCATGTTCCTTCTTGCTAAAAGTAGCATACTTTGTTAGAGTTCTTAGCACAGTGCCAGACACATAGTAGGTGCTTAGTAAATATATATTGATTAATATTTTTTTACTTATCTTGATGTTTTAGCATGTTAGATCATTGCACTTAGAAATAAGCAGAATCCAATCCGCTCAAATACTTTCTAGCTCTGTAATCCTAACTAGATCACTTACTTTCTAAAAGTCTCCATTTTCTCATAATTAATATGGGAAGAAAAAGCTGTAGAACTGAGGAACTGCCCTTGAAGTTGTGGTGATTCAGGTCAAATGAGAAGCCACATAACATAAAATGCTTGGTAGATACAAATAAGGGGTGAATGGGGTAGGTGTTTCCATATACAATATGTATATCTATATGGACTGTCTAAATGCAGCCCCCAGTTATACATTGTACATATTTGTATTTGTATTTATATTTTATTAATATTTTATTCTATTTTTATTTACATTTTATTGTTAATTCTATTTTTATTTTATTTTTCTTTATATATTTATTTTATTTAGATTAATATTTTTATTAGTATTTCATTCTTTGCTTCTTTATGTTCGAGGAAGTTCAGATAGATACAGTTTTAGGACAAGTGCCCAGCCTTCAAACAAAAAATTGTTTTTTGGTGGTTAATATTCAGTGAATTATTGGGCATCAGTGAAAAATAATTTGTATTTGTCATTGACAGCGGATAAGCTGATCTTCTGTAGACTCAATAATCACACCTTTGGAATAAGTGTCTGTAGGAGAGGGGATATCACCATCTGGATAAATAGACTTCTTAACTCCACTTGGTGTATTGTCTTCTCCCAGATCTTTGGTAACTTTTCACTCCATGCACTTTACTACTATTAGATTTAAATCCAATTCTGCCCTGAGTATTAGAAGCAACCAAAAGTTTGCCATCCCAACCCTGAGAATTCGGGAAAGCTGCCTTCCCTTTTTAAGGGATGAGTGAGTTTGTAATCAAGGAAGTCCTCTATTAAAAAGAGAAAGTCACCCCTTGTTTCTTCCACTTATTTGACTTACTCTTGCCTATCTATTATTGTCCTGGCTGACAGAAACTAAGGGAAAGTATGAGTTATTGCCCCCCCATCCCATTCTGCATTGTAAAGAGCTAAAAGATAATTCCTCATGTATTTTTAAGAATGACAAGGCCAGCAGACTCCTAACATGTAAGTTACTTGAAGTCAGTCATTTTATGTCAATGTGAGTCAAGTTTTTAAAAATGTAATTATTATTCAGAGCTTTTTTGTTGGTATTTCTTCAACTGAAACAAGTTTTCATTAAGGGCCCTATTTTCCTGCCTTCCTCTTTCATTTTTCATTTTCACAATTTGCATTTTTCATTGTCACAATTTTGTTGTATTTCCCATTCTAAGCTTCTAGTGGCTTATCGGAGTCTTTGTTGAGACCTTCTTTACCTCTGAGTAAAAATCACCACACCTGTATTTGTGGACCACCGTGGTATTTTTTTTTTAAAAAAGGAAAACTGGCTAATGACCATCCGAAATTTCTCTTCTATGTGATATTCTATTAAAGGGCAGCTGAAAATGAATCCATCTGACTTAATGTATACCTAATTTTGATTTCTGAATGGAATCCAATTTGACTTTTATATAGAAATAATGACTATTAACAAATAGCCAGGAAGAAAAGCCATTCCTGGCATCCATCTGTAGCGGGGAGGGCATCAAGTCATAGCTTCAAATGGAAAAAGATCACAGAATTCTGGCTGCTTTCTGAGAGTGTTACCAGCCTTTTGCAGATGACCAAGGAGACTAAAGTTAGGAAGGAGAAAAAAAATTGGGAAAAAAATGACTTTGAAGACAAAACAAACGGAAATTACAACAGAGATATAGACAAGAGAAAAATATGTTTAGCAACTTTTCCCTTTCTTCTGAGAGAGAAGGCACAAAACAGTCCAAACTGAAAGGGTCTTGTTTCAAAATGAAGTTGGAAATAGAAGCAGCTTGGAAGTGGAGATCAGAAAACTATTCAGAGAAGCAAAGTAAAAAAGGAATGTGGATTGTTAATGTGACTCGAAATGAGAATTTGTTCAAAAGCAACAACTCGAAGTTTCTGGGAATGTTTTCTTTTTTCAAGCCTAGTAATTACAGAGTTCCTCTGTTCTTTTCATGCTTTCCAATTAAGCAGAGCTTCCATCTAAACTCCTGAATGCTTCCCAAAGTCACAATGGAACTTGCTGGCCTGTGATTTGTATTTTTTTTGTTTTGAATCCTTCAGGCCTGCAGTGTCCTTCCTGTTCCCATGACCTTACAAAATCACTGATGGGGGCTCAGCCACTTGGCCTATATCCCATTTGGCCCAGGGATGCCATGGTTCCGTGGGAGTCCGAGAGAAGCCAGTCCCCTCTTCGCATGACTGATATTAAGGACAACTGCTGCACTTAAGCGGCTGAAGCATTATGCCCACTCCCCTTCCAGGGGCTCCTCTGCTCTGGACTCATGCACATGGACCATACTGGGTCCAGACCGGATCTCTAATTGGGGCATGAAAGTGGGAGCAGATCAGGTTCCCTTTGTGAGGTAGCTAGGATGGGCTCAGAATCAGGAACTTATTTATCTGTGTGACCTTGAATCATTTTTTTAAAGTCTATTCGCCTCAGTTTCCCCAATTATAAAATGGGGATAATAAGAGCACCCTTCACAAGGTATAATGAATATGTACTGAGGTAATATTCATAAAGTACTTAGCACAGGTCTAGCATCCAGCAGGGACAATAGAAATGTTAGCTCTTAGTATTTTTATTCTTTTTTGTTTGTAAGGCTTCCCCACCACAGAACCCCAACGCGCATTAATAGCCATTTCCAAAGTGAACAAGTCACTGACAAAGGGAATGGCTCCTTACTAATCCTCTCAAACTCTCTGCAATCTCTGACCCCATCTGGGATGTTCTCCTTGACATTCTCTGTCTTTAGGTTTCCACATTACTCTTTCCTTGTTCCCCTTCTGCCCCCCTGACCGCCCCTACATTCTCCATTGCTGGATCTTCCTCCAAGCCACGCCAGCTCAGCTGCTCATGGAGATCTTTGAAGGTCCTGTCCCAAATCTTCTTCTCCTTCATGTGTACATACATACACACATGTAAAAAGATCCCTGGTCACTTTGGAGGGATTCGTTGCCATTTGGGATGAGGCAAAAAGACAAATGGTAGAGTTAGAAAGCCTTGAGGAAAATGGAGTTATAGATGGCCTTCCACAGAGGACTGGCCAAGAGATATATGAAGGTAGTCAGTGAGCTCGATGGATCCAAATGGATCGAGAGAAAAGGAGACAAGGACACATTTGGGGGCCACAGGGAAGCAGCTAGAGCACAAGGAGTGATGGAAGAAGAGGGATGATAAAAAGGGAATCTGCTAAAGGCTATACAGTGATGTGGGATTGTCTGAGTGTGGGTTAGTCTCTGATAGGAGAAGGGCCCTTTTTGTGAGATGGGAGTAAAAGAAGAAAAAATGGAAGAAAGCCCTTGAGTGATGTGAAATGAGAGGAAAGGCAGATGAGGGAGCTCACCATGATTGTCTTTAGTGTTTTCAGTGAATTTTGTGGCCAAGTTTTCTGCTGAGTTGAGGTAGGACGTGGAAGGTCAAAGGGGGTTACAAGTCACAGGAGCTTTGAAGTAGGCCAAAAAGATTTATTTGGTGTAGCAAATGGTATAAAGAGTTAATTAGGGAAGTGTAAAAGGGTTCCCTTGCTTCACATGGGGAAGATATGATGCAGATTGTTGTAGCATAAATTTGTAATGGACCCAAAAGTCAGACTTTTCTCACAATGTTCATCCTCCTCCCCTCTTTACCTCAACTATAATAGGTCTTTTTAGCCTCCTCATGAGATGCAGTTTACCTCATTTCACCTCCATTTCCTCTTCTTCCAATGCAATCCCCTTTCCACTTCTAGTTTCTTTTTTATAATATCACAATAAAATGAAATTATACCTGCACCCTTTAAATATACCTATAACAGAGATATAGTTCTCAAGAGTTCTTTCCTTTTTACCTTTTATGCTTTTCTTGAGTTCTGTGTTTGGAAATCAAATTTTCTGTTCAGCTCTGGTCTTTTTATAAGAAATAAATGAAATTCACCTGTATCATTGAATGTCCATCTTCTTTCCTTATTTTTGCTGAATAGTTGATTCTTGGCTGCAGTCCAAGTTCCTTTGCCTTTTGGAATATCAGATTCTAGGCCCTTCACTCCTTTAAGGTGGAAGCTGCTAGGTCCTGGGTAATCCTGATTGTGGCTCCTTGATATTTGAATTGTTCTTTCTGAGTGTTTTCAATATTTAGCTACAATATTCTTTGAAGTTTTCATTTTGGGGTCTCTTTCAGGAAGTGATCAGTGAATTCTTTCAAAGGCCATTTATCACCTGGTTCTAGGACATCAGGGCAGTTTTCTTTGATGATTTCCTAAAAGATGATGTCTAAGCTCTTTTTTTCATCATGGTATTCAGCAAATCCAATAATCCTTAGATTATCTGTCCTACATCTATTTTCCAGGTTAGTTGCTTTTTTAATGAGGTATTTTACATTTTCTTCTTTTTCC
Source organism: Sminthopsis crassicaudata (assembly GCF_048593235.1). Taxonomy (NCBI): domain Eukaryota; kingdom Metazoa; phylum Chordata; class Mammalia; order Dasyuromorphia; family Dasyuridae; genus Sminthopsis; species Sminthopsis crassicaudata. The sequence continues at coordinate 6,651,083 of NC_133620.1, read as the reverse complement.
CCATTTTTTTGGTTTTGTTTGACTGATTCTTAATGTATCATTGAGTCATTCATTTCCATTTCTTTAATTCTAAATTTTAGTGAATGATTTTCATCAGTTATGTTTTTACATCCTTTTGTGTTTGGCCAATTGAATTTTTAAATGAGTTATTTTATTTAATGGATTTTTTCCATTTCACAAATTCTGTTTTTCAAAGAGTTTTCTTTTTCCATTTTGTCAAATCTATTTTGTAGGAAGTTATGTGCTTTTTTCCATTTCACTAGATCTGTGTTATAAGGAGTTTTCTTCAAATAATTTGTTTCCTTTTCCAAAATCTCCTGCAATTTTCTCATTTCCTTTCCCCATTTTTCTTCTCTCTTTTAAGATCCTTTTTGAATTCTTCCAAGAGAGTCTTGTGAGATGGAGACCAATTTATATCACCCTTTGGGGCTTTGTCTGGAGATGATTTGCTTTTAGGGTCCTTAGGGTTTGAGGTTTGTTCTTCTCTTTCTCCATAAAAACTACCTATAGTCAGAGTTTGCTTTTTTGCTAATTTTTTTTTTTTAATTTTGAGGTCTGCTTTTAGAGCAAAGGGGAAATTGTCCAAGTTTCCTCTACAGGTGGCAGTGGCTGCCCTGGATCGGTGCTGCTGACTTCCAGTACTGGGTGTTTGTGGCCAAGTCCCACGTTATTCTGGGGTACAAGAGCTCCCTGTTTGCCTCTTGTATTTGTGTTGGATGTCTCACAGCTAATCTGCTGATCCAGCAGCTTGCAACCAGGACAGAGTATCCTACACTGTTGTAGATTCATCAGCAGGCAGACCCCCCACCATCCTGGGTCTCTGTGATGCATCTGTCTTTGGCTCCTCTCTCCCTATTTCCCCTACCCCCTGCCTGATTGAATTAGAACTGTTTTAAGTTCTTCCAAAATATCTTCTGCTGGAAATTTGTTATACTCCAAATATTTATGGTTTCCTCTCTGCCCTCTTGGCTCTGCCCCTTTTCACAATTTTCTCCAGATTTGTTGAGCTGAGCAAAAGCAGTGGCTGGTGGGAGTGATCCAAGGCTGACAATTAGTTGGAGTTGTTCAGCCTTCATATAGTTAATAAGTACATGGGCTTCAAAGTTTGCAAAATGCACCATGTTTGTTGTCTGTTCTCCGACTGGCTCTGTTTCATAGAGAATAATAGCAGCACTAACATAGAGCTTTGAAAATATTATCTCCACCTCCTTGGAAAGAAGGTGCCATTATCATCCTCCCATTTGACAGATGACCAGTCCAAGGCAGGTTCGGTGGCTTACCTGGGTCATGCAGCCTGGGGAGGAGGTGGAATCCCACTCGCAGACTGGCGCTCTTGGACTTAGGCCGCTCTGCCTTCAAGTACTGTCCTGTGACCTCAGACAAATCCTCATCATCTCTAACACGAGGGATTGGCCCACATGGCCACTAAAGTCAATAACCTTACGAACTTCATGGAGCTAATTGGAGGGTTAATTTGGTTCAAAAAAGAATGTTAGGAAGCATCCCTGTTGACTTAATTCTCACAAGCAAAGGTGATAATATCTAATAACAAAATTTGCAAAGAATTTTACATCTTTTATCTCATTTGATCTTAATAACAACCCTGAGAAATAGTTGCTATTATTATCCCCATTTTTACAGAGGAGGGTATGAGAAGGGCAGATCACCTTGCCCCAAGGTCACCCAGGTGAAGAGAGTGTAAGAGAGCAGTTGAACTTTCATCCTAACTCTGCTCCCCCTGGCTGAATTTAAAATGTTGGTGATGGTGACTAAAAATTGAAAGGAGTCAGAATTCTAAAAACAAATGAAATCAAAGAAATGACCAAGGACCAAGGGGTGGGGAGAAATGTCACAGAGAGCTTTTAACTTCAAAAAAATTAGTTCTAAGAAGGACTATTCCACCTCTGAGAAGGGAATGGAGAATTTAGAAATTCTGAATGATTCTTGCAGGAATAATGTACAAAAATCATTTTCCCAGCTTTACCCATGTTGAATGCCTGAAGTTTTCAAAGAGTATTCCACAAAGTGCCTCGCTGAAGTCTGTTCACTAGGATGGAGCTCCCCAGAACATGCAGATGAGGCTCCAGTGCCTTTCCTCCCGACTCCGGGCCCAGCGCTCCTGCCACTCTGTAGAGGAATAGGAAAGGGAGAAAGCACGATGGAATTCCATCCCTGTCCCTGCCCCTGTGGTGGAGATCTGTCAGATCGGAGCCACAGCCTTGGTTTCCGAGGCACAGAGAGTGGAAACGGGGCCAAATGGGAAGGAACAGTCATCCTTCTGATCTTCTCTCCGCCATTCCACTTGTAGTGTACGTGTTCCCAAAGCAACACCCACAGAGATTATATTTAACTTGCATTAATTCTATATGTGCACATACATCCATGTTGCCTCTCCTGACAACATATAAACATCTTGAAGGGTAAAAATGTTTCACTTTTGTCTCTGTATTCTCACCTCCTCGCATAATCCCTAACATATGGTACCACTTAGGAGATGCTTAAGATACTTCTTTAAAAATATTTCCTTGCGCCTATTTGTAGAACTGTATCTATAGTCATATCTGGATACACACACACACACACACACACACATATATGTATATATATATATATATATATATATATATATATATATATCACCTATTGATATATTAGCTCATATATATGTCTATATGATATCATAGAGATATATTAGATCATTGATATCTATATTTAGATAGCTATATCTATATCATGCTTTCTTTTCTGGATGATCAAGGGCCTACTAAGTTTGGAGATGCAGATGCATTCTGAAAATGTATCAGACTTTCATTATAATCTGAAATTTCCTTTCTATAGCAGACCTCTCAGCAGTGATCGTTCCTCCTGGGAACATTTAAATAAAGCATCACGGGTGCTGCTGGCTTCTCACACGTAAATTTTCTTCTATATTCATGGAGTCATTTTCATTATTTGATAGTCACACTGGCAAAGAGGAAGGATTAGTAGCCCTGGAAATGTCTGCCTTGTTAGCACAGCATCGCCCCAGTCACGGAAAGAAAGGCTCCTTGTGTTCCGTACTGCTCAGGACAATTCAGAAGTTCTTCACCTGGCTCTGGGCCCTGTTATTGGGAGGACAGTGGCAAATGGGGAAGCATCTAGGGGGAGCAGCCGGGATAGAAGAGGTTTAGATTTGTTTTTAAAACTTTGAGTTCCAGCTTCTCTCTCTTCCTCCTCATCCCCACACCCCTTTAAGAAGGAACATGGGAAGTTATGCAAAACATTTCCACAAAAGTCATATTGTAAAAGGAAAACATAGATCTGCCCCCACCAAAAAAAAACTTCAAAAGAATTAAATTTTAAAAAGAGTGCGCTTCCACTGTATTTAGACACAATCCATTCTTTCTCTGGGTGTGCAGATGCATTTTTCTTCCTAAATCCTTCAGAGCAGGATCATGGTATTGCTGAGAACAGGAAAATCATTCACAACCGAGCACCCCAGAGCATTGCGGTTACAGTTGGCTTTGCTCCAGTTCATGGAGGACTTGGCAGGTTTTTCTGAGAGCATCCTGCTCGTCATTTCCCATAGAACAACAATATTCCAGTTAATGGGCATCCCCTCCATTTCCAACTCTTTTCCCTGAAAAGAGAGAGCTGCTCTAAATAGTTTTGTTCAATTAGCTTCTTTTATCTCTCGGAATTCATTGCTAGTAGAAGTTTTGTTAGGTCAAAGGATACGCATGGTTTTAGAGTTCGTATCTTTTGATGATTCATTAATTGGGGAATGACGCTTATTTTTTAAATAAATTTGAGTGAGCAGGCGGCCGGCTCTCCTACCTTACTTACCTCAGGAAGGCCAGACCCTGTAGGCCTTTAAGGCCTGGGGCAGTTACAAAACCTGTATGTTAGCAGGGGGACAAATCCCTTCCTTTTTCCTAAAGAACCATTTCCCAGAGTGGGAGGAGAGGCCCCGGCACTGCCCTCTCCTGCTTTATTTGTATTTATTTTTGAATGTTTGAACTAAAGAAAGATAACGTTTCTGTGGGCCCTGGTTTCCTCATCTGGAAAAACGAAGCAGTTCAGCTGTGGGAGGATTTCTAACACCTTTCCGGGCTGCATTAAAGGGCTGTGT